>NW_022639830.1:32876-43580 GCF_010583005.1 Odontomachus brunneus | reverse complement strand
CTAATGGCACTAAGACATCCGTGCTTAGCTCCTTATAGGTCATTCAAATAAATTAAATTTCTGTTAGTTATACAAAAGAAGCTTTCTATAATTTCGGTTTATTATATATTTTATTACTAAAATATTTCATAGTCGAATTTACGGTATTAACCTATGTCCCTTTCACAAATAAGACTATTGTAACACTAATATGAACACTAACTAATATTATTGTTGCGATATTATCGTATTCTTATTCTTATGGAACGCTTCTTTTGACAGTACGGATCTCTCTCTCTCTCTCTCTCCCTCTTTCTCTATCTCTTTCTCTTATTCATTTATTCATTCATTCTATTCTCTCTTCCTATCTCTCTCTCTCTCTCTCTCTCTCTCTCTCTCTCTCTCTCTCTTTAATTTAAAATTAAAAATTAATGCTGCTAAAACAAAATTTATGATTATTAGAAATATAAGGAAAGAATTGAGAAGAAGTATTACGTTAAAATGTTTAGATGATTCAATGATAGAACAAGTAGAAAATACCAAATATCTTGGTGTAATTATTGATACCAAACTTCAATTTGAGGATCACTGTTATTATGTGTTAAAGAAAATAGGGGAAAAAAATAAGTTTTTTAAATAGAATTAGTAAATAATTGGTATATCGGGATATGCAAAATGTATTGTTTATAAATCAATTATAGCACCACACTTTGAGTATTGTGCCACGTTATTAACAGGCATGGGTGAGACTCAGCTGACGAAACTGCAAGTAGCGCAAAACCGAGCCATGCGAGTCACATTACAATATGATAGGTATACAAAAGTGGAAAAAATGCTGCAAGCGCTGCAGTTTATGTCAGTAAAACAGACATATTACAATGTGTGTATATTTGTTTTTAAAATGATAAAATATATGTTACCTGAGCAATTAGAAAATATGATAGAGTTAGTAGGAGATAGAAATGAGAGGCAAACAAGACAATCGGAAAATATTGTAGTGCAATTTCGAAGAACAAGAAGTGCGCAAAAAAGTTTATTTTACGAAGGTATTAAAATGTATAATGCAATGCTGTTGGAGTTGAAACAGCGTGATAGACTTACAACATTTAAGCGTATATTAAGAGTATATTATACCGAAAGTTGACTAATATGTAAGATCTATATATAAAAATAGCTGAAAAAGCTAATAAATATCATTCATTCTTTCTCTCTCTCTCTCTCTCTCTCATATCGGCTAGGCAAGCTGATCTTAACCGTAGCGCCTCTAGCGGAGGAATATACTCAACTGAAATTTTCATAATGAGGAAATGACGACGACGTTTCTCACGCATAAATTTACGATTTCGGACTTTGAGTTAAAATATCTCAGCTTCTAGAGCATGTAGAGCAAAAGTAAAGACAGTTTTATGTAATTAAGTAATGTAAACCCAAGAAATCGATTAAGCGTATCCAGAATCTCATCCGTTCAGCCGTTATAGTCGAACGAGGAATCGTGCCTCTGTTCAACTAAAGTCGTCGCGTAAGTATACATGGTCGGTCGTAAACCCGTTGCTTGTGCTTGCACTTGGCTTCGCGACATTACTGTGTCGCTTGATATATATATTTATTATTTTTATATATGTATTTATTTTGTTATTATTACTATATATTTTACTTTTTAATTTTGTAATAACTATATCGTTGCTTCAAAGATATGTTTTATATATAATGATATATGTTTTATTACACAAATACATACAGGGTGTCTGACTCGTACCATATCAGAGCTAGCAGATATATAGCTAGCAGCATATATAGCTAGAATAGATCGAGGTGAGTAATAGAATCGGTGTCTTTTTTTAAATAACCATATAAAATTTTGAAATATTAATGATAAAAGATTTCTATCCAGCGGCAACCCACTAGCCAATGAGCACGCTGCGGTGAAATGAACGCTATATGCGCTGTAACATCGGCATGACAGGCTAGCCGGGCCAACCTCCTAACAACGAGGAAAACGCGTTGCCAGGAGGCAGGCTCGGCTAGTCTATCATGCCGATGCTATAGCGCGTACAGCGTTTGTCTAACCGCAGCACACATGCTGATTGGCCAGTGGGCTGCCGCTCGGTAGAAATCTTTTACCGTTAATATCTCAAAATTTTACGTGGTCGTTTAAAAAAAGACGATCCTATTACTCACTCCGTCTTATTCTAGCTATATGTTAGCTTTGGTACAGTACGAGTCAGACAACCCAGATAGCACGATGAATGCTTTAAGTGTTCCTAAAGTTTTCTTCTTTCCTGAATTGTACTTCCTTAGGAATTCGTGGAAGAATACTATAAGAATTATTTAGAAAGTTACATGCACCATGATTGGAGTTCCTCAGAACTTCTTAGAGTATTCATATAGAATTACTTCAACTCAAAAAGATTTCTTCGGATTTAATAAATTTTATTGTATCCACACGAAAGAAAGTTCAGAAACTTTGGCCGGGGGTGCTGCTCTTGTGTGTATCTGTAGATGTCCACTTTTAATGCCACATGAGATGAAAAACATCAAGACTCGGCTGGGATCGAACTCGGGTCTTCCGCTTGCCAGACAACCGCTCCCCCACAAAAACATGCACGTTACACCCACGTGGAATCCACGTGATTTTGTGGATTTCACGTGGACTCTACGTGGATTCGACATGAATTCGACGTACGTTTTTGTGGGGTCTTTCCACTGAGCTATTTAAGACTTCATGTTTGTGACATCTATATACTTAGTGAAAAATGATTCGTTGATTGGCGTCAAGATAATATCAAATTGACGTCGGTTTGACGATTTTAACGTCTATTTGATGTCATTTTGACGTCAATCAACGAATTACTTTTCGCTGGATACTATACTGTTATAACTGTTATAACTGTTATACTGTTCTAACTGAGTTTTAAATGTAGCTGTTGTTAAATGTTTTAACTGAGCTTTAAATGTAGCTGTTGTTAAATGAGCTGTTATATATATTGTTCTAACTGAGCTTCAAATGTAAGTAAAGCGCACTTTCAAATATGTAATTCAAAATCCAAAAATAAATGGTTTTCAAATAATGCGATTGAGTTTGTTAGAACTATATATGGATTTTAGAAACATGAATACAAATTTAAGGATAAAATATACTTCGCATAAATATATTTATTATCGATACAGGTGAAAATTTTATATATCAAAAGTTATTTTAACACCAATTCCCTCTCTTTGCCCTATTATATAAAACTATATAATTAATTCTACAAAATATAAATAACTGCGAATAACAATAAATTAAACAATTTATATGTAAATATGTAAATTAATTATTATACACTGGCATGTACTGAATATAGGCACAAAAAGTAATTGCTATAAACAAAACATTTGTAAGGGCTAAAGCAGATGAACGAGACATAAGCGTCATAGTCGTAGACGTAAAATAAAGCAAAGGAAAACGTAAACGTAAATCATGAAAGGTTATTAGCCTTACGCTTACGTTTTTCTCTGTCTTACTTTACGTCTACAATTATGACGCTTACGTCTCGTTCTCTGCCTTAGTCCTGATTCCTCATGAATTCTCAAAGTGTTCTAGGAATTAAGTTGCGAAGTATTCGCTATAATGAAGTCCTAAGGAATATTTTAAGACGAACTTACTGTGGTTAATTCTTCAAAAATTCTTCGGATATTCATTTTCCTAATTTTATATCTATTCTTTAAAATGAATTCTCTAGGAACTTCTATTCATCTCTATTCTATCTGGGAACCTGTATATTTATACAGGGTGTCCCAAACTCTCCTTATCACATTAAGTGGGAATGTAGTGAGTTGAGATAAATATAAAAGTCCTATACCGTTTTGCGATATTCCGATATCGAATAATAACCGAGAAATTAATTATAAAAGATTAAGGGAAAACACACTGAATGGTTAAGGGAGGAGCGCTTGCGATCCAGTAATATAGCAGGCAGATGTCAGCGCGCGTCTTATATCGCTCTGATCCTATGTCTTGCCGCATCGCGCCGAGGCGAGATGTAAAAGTGCAGCGATATAAGTATTGGCAATGGTGCGTTGTTTTTTTAATCACCATGCGTCGACATCCGTGTGCTATATTAAAGGAGTATTCTACTTTGTCGCGCTGTTTCTTAGGAGATTTTTAGAAATTTTTTGGGGGAAATGGGTAAATATTAAAAAAAATTTTTTTGCCCTTTATTTGTTATATTTTAAATATTAATTATTATTTTTTTTAAACAAGAAATATGAATAATAATTAAATTATCTTATATTTATTTCACCTCTACATCATGTACACGGTTCATCGGCGTCCATGATTCCGGATCTCCCTGTTTTAACCAAAGTTAAAAAATCAAACGTCATTTTAATCAAGACACTTGCGGCTATCATCGGAACTAGAGTTATTTATTTTGTTGAATAAATAAATAAATGGTACTTGTTTAAAAAAAAGTTCAATTTATGTTCTATTGTTTTATGTTTCCGAGTCCAAGTAAAAATATAAAAAATGAAAATATCAAGTTAATTCTAGTTCTGGCGATAAAGAGATGTTTATTTTATAAGCCTGTAAAAATTGGTGAAGATCGGTCCAGTGGTTTTCTCTCAATCATGGACGCCAGTTCCAAAAACGTGTTTCGAGAAAATCGCGTTTAAAGTTTTCGTTAAAGTTTTTATATAAATAATGGATGGACTTACATTAATCGTCGATTCCGGGGCCATAAGGTGGACCTTCCTCCGTCTCAAACATTGTTTCCCTTGCTGCTCTCTTCTCTCGAGTTGTTGTTTTCGCCTTTTTTGTCATCGCAGATGCCCGGAGCTCGGATCGGTCAATTCGATTTTCATCGCGCAAAACTACATAATTTTGAGCGACGGGCTCAATTTGAATATCCATCGTCTCCATTATTTTTAAAATATTGTTGAAACCAACGTTAAAAATGCATACAGCCAAGTAGGTGGCTACGTCGATTATAGTTTTGCCGAAATGCATGTGCTTTGGCGAAAATATCCAAATCATTGAGTTTAGGGATTCGTTATTATTTTACGTGTTGGCTCCAAGACATCTATGTAATAAATCGTCCCGTGATAAGTCCTCGTAGATAGGTTTAATTACTTTTGCAACTTCGTCATAACTTCAGAGGTGAGTCATATTCAAAAGTTTCGAGCGTTCCATTGGCCTCTGCTTTGCGCCATTTACACCAACTCTCGAGACCTGGAGAACACCGATCAGGATTTTTATCAGTCGAGTATTTATGATAATAAGTAGCCCAAACTGCATTCTTCATATCTTCAATGGAATTTGAATTTCTTCGGATAGCCAGTCCATAATACGTCGTCAAGTCGGTAATTACTTTGTGTCACCTTCCCTTTGCTTCTACCACCAAGAAATTTATTATTTTTTTTTTAAACACGTAGTCGTATGCCCATTCGTTTTTCCACGTGTCCAACACACTCTTTCTTGTACAATAACTTCGTCACCGTAAGGTTTCACATTCAAAATTCCTTTGAAGGTTTTGGAGTCTCCGTGAGAGCGGTGCACTTGGACACGGTGCATTTGGACACAGCCAATCACAGCACCGTATGATTAGAGACATTTGTAGGGTCCCTTAGAACAGCGACTTGTGATTGGACTGTGTCCAATTGCCCCGTGTCCAACTGATATACACCCGTCTCCGTCGCTTATGTACGTAGTATATTTTACTCCATATTTTGCTTTCGATCTGCAAAACATTTCCTGAATGGCATCTACTTCCATTTTGTCAGGGTTGGGAACGTTACATTTTAAAAGTAACGCGTTACCGTTACCGTTATTTGCGGTAAAAAGTAACTCGTTACCGTTACTCGTTACTGATTCTAAAAAGTAACGCGTTACCGTTATTTGAAAAGTAACAATAAAAAATCGCTATTTTCCGTTACTTTTGTAAAAAAAAAAGTTAAAATCGGCTTATAAAACGAATAGTAAGAGAGACAGTACATAAATTATACATATAAAGACAAAATATAAGATATTTAAGCGGAAAGCACATATTCTTGTATAACGACATAAAACTCATTCTACATTAGTCGCAAATCGCAAGGTCGCAAAGAAATTGACTAATCATAGTCGATTGTTCTTCTTGCGATCGAAGAATAATCAATTATGATTGGTCAATTTCCTTGCGATCTTGCGATTGCGAGCCATTTTGAATTTCGACAATCTGAGGTCAGATTCCTAAAGGTTAAGGGACGCCGCACACGAATTGACATAACAGTAACGTAAAACGTATTATAAAAATAGACCAATTACAATCGAGTATTCACAAAAATGGCGATCTTACGGTTCGACGATACTCAAAGTAATTGGTCAATTCTTACGGTACGTTACTGCTATATCAATTCGTGTGCGGCGTTCCTTAACCCTTTCCGGCATAGTGTACCGTATACTGGACACTTTTTTGCTCTTAGTTTTTTATATTTTTTACATAGTTTTCAACATATCTGTACAATAAAAAGCATATTATCAGTTATGTAGAACATTAGTTGTCATTAAAAAATTTTGAAAACATTCTTATTGTTGAGGAAATGTATTTTATAAATAAACAAACTACAAAAATATTGCCTTTTTATACAATAAATGTAATTGTGACTAACTAACAATAATTAATAAGCTAAAAATAAAGTCTAAGAGGTTTTTGGGGTCGCTGATTACGAATCCGGAGTCAGATTTTCAAAATTCAAAATGGCGGATTCAATATGGCGGACAAATTTTTAAAAAATTATCAGATTTCTATGCAACTTGGTATTTAAGAGTTTCTTGGGTAGCTAATTATGAATCTGGAATCAGATTTTCAAAATTCAAAATGGCGGATCTAATATGGCGGACAACTTTTAGAAAATTATAGTATTTGTATGAAACCTAGTATCTAGTGTTTTTTGGGTCGTTGATCAAATTTTCAAATTTAGCATCGTTAGCTCTGGTTACGTTAAAGCGAAATTTTAGCGAGAGGATATTTTCTACCTTTTGAAAAGACTCATTTTTTTACTTGTTTGGCACACTACATTGAATAAAAAAATTTACTCTTGATTTTAGATTCGTAATCAGCTGACAAAAAGATCTCCGTCAACTAATTTTGAAGACCTAAAACACATTCTTTTATTTCTTGGTCTTCTGTATTGGATCAACCATTTTGAATTTTGAAAATTTGATATTCAATTCGTAATTAACGACCCTAAAAACCGTCGAGTAATGATTTTCATAATATTTTATTCACTTTTTAATGTGTTTGTCCACCATTTTGGATCCGTCGTTTTGAATTTCGACAATCTGAGATCAGATTCATAATCAGCGAACCAAAAAACACTAGATATTAGGTTTCATACAAATACTATAATTTTCTAAAATTCTTCCGCCATATTGGATCTGTCATTTTAAATTTTGAAAATCTGGCTTCGGATTCGTAATAAGCGATTACCAAAAAACCCCTAAAAGTACATTTATCTGTGAAATTAATTTGATAGAAAAATGTATGTCGCAAAGGGTTAAGCGTAGTCTACAATGAGAACTTAAGACATAAAATTTAAGCTTTAATTCCTAAGCCGTAAGAAGTTGACCAATCACAGTCAATTATAAGAAAAATAATTGACTGTGACTGGTCAATTTCTTACGGCTTAGAGTTTAAAGCTTAAATTTTAAGACTTAAGTTCTCATTGAAGACCACGCTTTAGATGCTTTCTATAATAAGCAATAAGTTTTAAGTTGCAATAAAATTGACCAATTACAGTGGATTATTCTTCTAATAGTCGACTATGATTGGTTAATTTTATTATGACTTAAGATTTATTGCTTATTGTAGAATGGGCTTTACGGAAAGCAGCATATTTATTGTTTATCGTGTGCAAACTTTCGTCGCGTGGCAAGTGTTGCCGCGTTCTGTGTACAGAAGCCACTATAGTAAAAAAGTAACGATACAAGTAACGATGAATTTCGTTACTCGTTACTAAAGAAAATGTAACGCCGTTACTTTTTCGTTACTGATACAAAAAAGTAATGGCGTTACCAAATCGTTACAAAAAAAAGTAACGAAATAGTAACGTCGTTACAAGTAACGCGTTACTTCCCAACTCTGCATTTTGTCAGCGCTACTTTCATGATTGACATTGCAACTTAACCTAACATTTTCGATCTCTACACTCGCCAAATTACGAAAAGAAACTGCTTACGAATACAAAGAACCCTCAAGGATAAAACAAGAAACTGAAATGTGTTGTAGAAGGGGAAGTTGGGGAGAGATAAAAATGTCTCTCGGCGGGTACGCTCAGGTTCCCGCAAGTATCAGCGCGCTGACGGTTGCGAAGCCGATTCACAACGCTATAGCTCCGTTAATATTTCGAATTTCTTTAAAACCCTTTATGAAAATATTCTACAAACTATCAGGATTAAAAATATGCCAAAAAAAAATGTAACGGCCTTGCGTTACGTGTTGGATAGTCTTAGTCGGTGCGGTCCGAGGTTTCGTTCGTTAAATGAAAAGCAGTGGTGTAGGTTATAATAACGTGGAACTATATTCTAATCTCAAGGCTATTTACAATTATTTACATGCGAAGTTACGCCGTTGGCGCGTGGTCGCGTTTTTGCTCTCGTCGGGAGCCGATGTTGTCGTCGCGCGATCAGCTGCGAGCGTCGAGGCGCGCGAGCGTCCGGCGGGACGCGGTCGAGACTGTTTCCCGATATTCTATTGTTCGTCGTTGGAGTTCGTTGACTCGTCGGATTTAAGCTGATTTACACCGGCTTTTAACCTGGCTGGTTTAAAGGCGCTCGTCGTCACCGGGATCTTACGCCCTGTACGCGTTCGCGATCTTATGTGTTAGCGGCGTGGCGTGAGGGACAGGAGGTCGACGTCGCGTATCCACTTCGGTCGGCGGAGCGGTATCGGAGAAAGGATGTCGATGTCGTGTATCCACTTCGATCGACGGAGCGGTGTATGGATAGGAAGCCGACGTCGCGTATCCACTTCGGTCGGCGGAGCGGTATCGGAGAAAGGATGTCGATGTCGTGTATCCACTTCGATCGACGGAGCGGTGTATGGATAGGAAGCCGACGTCGCGTATCCACTTCGGTCGGCGGAGCGGTATCGGAGAAAGGATGTCGATGTCGTGTATCCACTTCGATCGACGGAGCGGTGTATGGATAGGAAGCCGACGTCGCGTATCCACTTCGGTCGGCGGAACGGTATCGGAGAAAGAATGTCGACGTCGCGTATCCATTTCGGTCGACGGAGCGGTGTATGGATAGGAAGCCGACGTCGCGTATCCACTTCGGTCGGCGGAACGGTATCGGAGAAAGAATGTCGACGTCGCGTATCCATTTCGGTCGACGGAGCGGTGTATGGATAGGAAGCCGACGTCGCGTATCCACTTCGGTCGGCGGAACGGTATCGGAGAAAGAATGTCGACGTCGCGTATCCATTTCGGTCGACGGAGCGGTGTATGGATAGGAAGCCGACGTCGCGTATCCACTTCGGTCGGCGGAACGGTATCGGAGAAAGAATGTCGACGTCGCGTATCCATTTCGGTCGACGGAGCGGTGTATGGATAGGAAGCCGACGTCGCGTATCCACTTCGGTCGGCGGAACGGTATCGGAGAAAGAATGTCGACGTCGCGTATCCATTTCGGTCGACGGAGCGGTGTATGGATAGGAAGCCGACGTCGCGTATCCACTTCGGTCGGCGGAACGGTATCGGAGAAAGAATGTCGACGTCGCGTATCCATTTCGGTCGACGGAGCGGTGTATGGATAGGAAGCCGACGTCGCGTATCCACTTCGGTCGGCGGAACGGTATCGGAGAAAGAATGTCGACGTCGCGTATCCATTTCGGTCGACGGAGCGGTGTATGGATAGGAAGCCGACGTCGCGTATCCACTTCAGTCGACGGAGCGGTCTAGGATCTCTGGGAGATTACGAGCTTTTGATCGATCGTGTGCCTTAGGGGAGCTTTCCGATCAATCTCTCCCCATAGCGTTTTCGTGTCGGCTTTTATACTTATTTGTAACAAATAGCGAGACTGTTTGTTGACCTTGCGGTTGTTCCGCGCACGGTTGTTCGGTGTTCTATTGTTAATATTGTAAATAGTATTCCTAATTGTCGTGACGATTTCCTGGATCGTCACAAAAAAATATGGATTTTTTGACCCGACAAAATAGAATACCCCTTAACCCATTAACGCCCAAACTTTCTGAATTTTTACTAAGTTTTCGACGCGATTATTTCGTGTGTTATCGGTCTGAAAAAAATTTGCAATGACTATATTCCGACGTAAAATTTTATGCTCTTTCAGAATCCGTAGTCAAAATCACGATTAGATCTCAAGAAAAAAAATGGCCGATTTAAGATGAAAAACGTGAAAATTTTCGAAAAAATTTTTTCTCGATTTTTTTTCGCAATGTTATTGCAAAGGATTCATCTTAAAACTATGGCCAATGATGGACAAACTACTTGAAGTTTAACAGGAAATTTTTATAATAAACATTTAACCACTCTTTTTTACAAAATGGCGGCGAAAATGTAAAAATTTTATAAAAATCGTTTCTTATTTTTTTTCTCGAAAACTATTGAGTTTAATGAAAATTGTCAAAGAATAAAAATGTCTTAGAATTGATCAAAGAATACCCTCAAATTTTTTCAGAATTTTTGGAGAAAATTTTTGATTTTTTGGAAAATCGGGAAATCAAATTTTCCAAAAATGTTGCAAG
>NW_022639830.1:19550-32866 GCF_010583005.1 Odontomachus brunneus | reverse complement strand
TGGAGAAAATTTTTGATTTTTTGGAAAACTCGGGAAATCCAATTTTCCAAAAATGTTGCAAAAAATTCTGAAAAAATTTGAGTGTGTTTCTCGACTAATTCTAAGACATTTTTGTTCTTACCAATTTTTCGCTAAAGACTATAGTTTTCGAAAAAAAAATTTGTCAAGTTACAAAAAAAAATTTTTCTTTGAAATTTTTCTTTGAAAGTTTTCAACGGGTTTATTTCTTATGTTATCGGTTTAAGCAAAATTTTACTGCCCATTCTGATGTATTACATCAGAAGAAAATCCGGTAACGAATTTTCATAATTCAAAAAGGCGCATTCAATATAGCGGATTGAACATTGAAAATTATTCGATATTATTTGCGAATAGAAAAAAAAAACTTATCGTATTCTCTGTGAAATTTTCAATAATTTGTTGATTGAATAAGTTTATTCTCGGAAAAAAAATTATTAAATGCTAAATTTTACTATGTATTATGAGTAGAACTTGATGCTCGATCTATTTGGCTAGATAAAATTTGTCAAGTCTCCTTATATATATCTTGAATATATAATTGAAAAAAAATCTGAGCTCATTAAAATTTTCGATAAATATTACAATTAGATCATTTCTCATTTTCTAATATCACGTTCATTTTTTTTTTTTACAAATCTGTTTTTTACATTCTGGTCTGTGTCTGAAAAAATGTGAGTTGATAATTTCTGTTCTATTTCGTGTGAAAATAAAAAATTTAATTTTATAAAATGCCTCCAAAACGAAAACGACATTCTGCTCGCAGTCGGGTACTTCACGAATTTGATGATTCTAATGATAATTACAACGAAATTATTGATATACCAAATCCAGATGATTCTGGAGATTTTGATTCTGATTCCGAAGGGGACCAGCTTGATTGCGAAGATGATGATCATTGTGAAGATATTGAAAATATTGCATCACAATACTTTTACAGAACTGTGTCTAAAACGTACTCAGATAATCAGAGTAAACTAGAAAATGATCATATTTATAAATGGGTAGCCGGGGAGAAAATGCATATGATTCTTCAAAATGAATTATTACTAAATAATTCTCAGAGGAAAAAAATTTGTGAATCTAGTCCTGTTGAATTATTCGAGCTATTTTTTTCAGATGATATGAAAAATTATATTTTAAAAGCTACGAATGAAAATGGCTACGATCTCTCAAAAAGAGACCTAGAAACTTTTTCTGGAATAATAATTCTATCTTCTTTCAATAAAAGGAAATCTCAGAGAGATTACTGGTCATCTGATGCACTGTTATCTTGCGATATAGTTCAACAAGCTATATCACGATCCACTTTTGAAGAAATCAAATCTCATTTGAAGTACTCTAAGTCGGAGGATAAAAACCCTGGTGACAAGGCATGGAGAGTCCGAGTTCTGTTGAATAAGTTTAGGAAAAATATTCAAGATTTTGGATATTTTAGTACTGCTCTATCCATCGATGAAATGATGGCCAAATCGTATGCCAGAACCTCTATAAAACAATTTATTCGAGGAAAGCCTATACGATTTGGTTTAAAGTTTTGGGGGCTTTGTACTTCAAACGGATTTTTATTAGATTTAGATTTGTACTGCGGCAAAGATTCAAATGTAAACATTCTAAATAAATGCGCTCTTGGTTCAAGAGTAGTAATGCATTTATTGGATCCATTTTTCAAAAAATTGTCTGCTTTAGAAATTCCTCAATTTCATCTTTATTTTGATAATTATTTTACTTCTTTCGATCTTATTTTACATCTTCAAAAACTAGGCCTAAGATCCACAGGTACAATAAGAGATAATCGCGTATCTAAAGAAGTGAGACAAATGATTGAGAAAAACGTACCGAGAGGTACATGTATAGCACAACATGACCAAAACAGTAAAATAAACTATATTAGTATCAAGGACTCCAAGCAAGTGTCAATTGCTTTGACTGCCGCTGGCGTAACCCCCCAATCACCGTCCAAAAGATGCAACACAAAGAAAAGAGAAAAAACTGATATACTTTTTCCATATGCTTTTCATGCTTATAATATATTTATGGGAGGTGTTGATTTACACGATAATCATTGTAATAATCTTCTGCCATGTATAAGGTCAAAGAAATGGACGTGGGTAGTATTCATCCGACTTATTCAATCTGCGATCGTAAATGCACTAATTTTGTCCAACTCATGTAATCCAGAAAAAAAAAATGGGATCAAAAGATTTTGCAATGAGTATCGCCAAACAATATCTTGGAAATGGTATAAGGCATAGAAAAAAATCGCACGACGTTTCTTACATGACTTCTAAAAAGATCTGTTCATCGGAAAAATGTCCGATAAGAACCTCTAAATATTGCAATACATGTGTTTTATATTATTGCAAAACTTGTTTCAATAATAATCATTAAAAATCACTTTTAAAAAATACAAAAAGTTATAAAATACGTGAAAAAAAACTATAAAATTCGTAAAAATACAAAAAAAAATAAAAAAAAAATAAAAAATTTATAAAAATACAAAAAAAAAGACTTGACCGTCCACCTCCACGTGGTAAGAGTTGGGAAACGTTTATAAAAAACGGCGAACGGACGGAATTATTATGTACAACTATTAAAAAAAATTTTTTTTTCTAACTTGACAAATTTTTTTTTCGAAAACTAGTCTTTAGCGAAAAATTGGTAAGAACAAAAATGTCTTAGAATTAGTCGAGAAATACACTCAAATTTTTTCAGAATTTTTTGCAACATTTTTGGAAAATTGGATTTCCCGATTTTCCAAAAAATCAAAAATTTTCTCCAAAAATTCTGAAAAAATTTGAGGGTATTCTTTGATCAATTCTAAGACATTTTTATTCTTTGACAATTTTCATTAAAAACAATAGTTTTCGAGAAAAAAAATAAGAAACGATTTTTATAAAATTTTTACATTTTCGCCGCCATTTTGTAAAAAAGAGTGGTTAAATGTTTATTATAAAAATTTCCTGTTAAACTTCAAGTAGTTTGTCTACCATTGGCCATAGTTTTAAGATGAATCCTTGCAATAACATTGCGAAAAAAAATCGAGAAAAAATTTTTTTCGAAAATTTTCACGTTTTTCATGCTTAAATCGGCCATTTTTTTTTTCTTGAGATCTAATCGTGATTTTGACTACGGATTCTGAAAGAGCATAAAATTTTACGTCGGAATATAGTCATTGCAAATTTTTTTCAGACCGATAACACACGAAATAATCGCGTCGAAAACTTAGTAAAAATTCAGAAAGTTTGGGCGTTAATGGGTTAATTAGGCTGCGAGCGCTCTACCCTCAACCATTCAGCTTGTTTTTTTTCTTAATTTTTACAATTAATTTCTCGGTTATTATTGCGAATATAGCAAAACGATATGGGACTTTTATGTTCACCTCAATCCGTTCTATATTCCCATTTAATGTGATAGGAGAGTTTGGAACACCCTGTATATAAGGGTGTCTTGTAACCACCGTAAGATTTTAATAGCGTATTTTGAAGATAAAGTAGAGTTAAAAATCCTAATACAAAAATGTCGAAACTACAATAGTTTTTGAATTATAACCGATTAAAGATTATTAGTAATATCGTGTAGAATTCGTGCGCTCAGGCCTGTAATTATACAACACGCACAACGTTTTATCATTTGTTATCGACTTTACGATTAATATTGATTTTCATTATACAGCTGATTCTTAAAAACATTAATAATTGTTATTGTTAGAATTATTAAATTTAATAGTTTTTACATTTGAGTAACATTTGAGTTACATTTGAGTAACAAGGATTTACGCGTTTTTAACATGAAAAGTAATCATGGAAAATAATTTATTATTATTTTCGTTTTTTTCACGTTTTATGAGGAGTGGAGTTGTATAATTCTAATAAATGAAGGAAATAAAGTTAATTTGTTCACATTTCTTAAACAATTTAAATTTTTATTAAAATCTTCACTGAAATTATTGTAAGATCCAAACTAAGATCCGCTTTGACTGAATACGCTTTTTCCATTTATCAATTTTCATAATTTTTTTAACAACAATTTTTTTTAAACTTTAGACTTAATAATTTTTTGTAGATGGAATAATTGGAGTAATTGATAAAATATTCAAATTTTTATTAAAATAAAGGATAAAATAATTTGCTTATATAATATACAATTTATTAATAATAATCTTTTTTAATACATAACAACAATAATTTCTTAATATTATTATCTGAATACGTGATAAATACGTAATCATAGGTAAGTCATACATAGAAAATAAAAATATTACAGGTTTTAAATCGCATATTATTTATGTTAATATAATCAAATATCTCTTACAAAAGTATTTCACTGCTTTTATCCTCATATGGCCCACTTTTAGCCCGTTTTTAGCCCATTCTACCCGTTTCTTAATTTTTATGGTCGTTTCTTGCATTCTAAAGTGTACAGTGTAACCAGCGAAGAATTATAACGAGTATAGGTATGCGAGTATGCATGAGTATTTTTGAGCAGATTCCTCCTTTTTAACACTCTTCTTTCATCTGGTGAGTGAATGTGCGTTAATACGTTCCTCTTTTACTCACTTTCGTTTCAATGTAGATCTATATTAAAACGAAACTGGGTAAAAGAAGAACGTATTAGGTGCGCAACTAAGTTCTCACTGTTTTTTTTATGAAAATGCAACTTCATTGTGAAAAAATGGTTACAAATGAATCATTCAAAATATTGCCCATCGCTAGCTACAACTTTTTCCCATCTTTCTGGCAGAGCTCGAATACTGTTACGGTAAAAGCGTTCGTCTTGTGAGGCTATCCACGAATTAAGCCATTTTTTGATGTCTTCATATGAGCGGAACTGCTGATCAGCCAGATCATGTGCCATCGAACGGAACAAGTAATAATCGGACGGCGCAATATCTGGGGAATATGGTGGGTGGGGTAGGACTTCCAATTTGAGCGTTTCCAAGTAGGTTTTAACGGGTTTGGCAACATGAGGCCGAGCGTTGTCATGCAGTAGAATCACTTTTTCGTGCCTCTGCTCGTATTGTGGCCGTTTTTCGCGGAGTGCTCGGCTCAATCGCATCAATTGAATTCGATACCGTTCCCCAGTGATGGTTTCGTTCGGTTTCAACAGCTCATAATAAATAACACCGACCTGGTCCCACCAAATACACAGCATAACCTTCGCAGCGTGAATATTCGGCCGAGCCGACGACGTAGAAGCATGACCGGGCAGTCCCCATGACTTTCTTTTCTTTGGGTTGCTGTAATGAATCCATTTTTCATCACCCGTCACGATGCGATGAAGAAAACCCTTCCTTTTTTGCCGCTGGAGCAGTTGTTCACAGGCGAAAAAACGACGCTCAACGTCCCTTGGCTTCAAATCATAAGGAACCCAAGTTCCTTGCTTTTGAATCATTCCCAACGCATGCAATCGCTTGGAAATGGCTTGGCGGGTAACTCCTAATGCTGAAGCAAGCTGTTCTTGCGTTTGGCACGGATCCTCATCGAGCAATGCCTCCAATTCAGCGTCTTCGAAGGTTTTTGGCCTTCCTTCACGCGGACGGTCGTCAACATCGAAATCACCGTCTTTGAAGCGACGAAACCAATCACGGCACGTTGTTTCAATTAGAGCAGCATCTCCATAAAATTTTGGAGCTCTCGATGCGCTTCAGCCGCCATTTTTTTCGAATGAAATAAGAAAATCAACACTTCCCGCAAATGACGATTATTTGGCACAAAATCAGACATTTTCACACAACCAAAAGTATATGACGCCAAAACAAAATCACTAACGTGTCAAAGTGATTTGTTTACCATATGTCTAAGCTTGGTTCATGACGTTTTGAATATGTCAAAATCGACTAGCACTTACTGCTGGAGCCATCTATTGACAAACAGCGGGAACTTAGTTGCGCACCTAATATTAACATGATGTCATTCACTAACTGAAAAAAAATATTAAAAACGAGCAGTCTGCTAAAAAATACTCATGCATACTCGCATACCCCACAAAAACATACGTCGAATTCATGTCGAATCCACGTAGAGTCACGTGGAATCCACGTGATTTTGTGGATTCCACGTAGGTGTAATGTGCATGTTTTTGTGGGGTATACTCGTACATATTTTTCACTTAAATGAAAAATAGGACTAATTACTACTAACATGATTACTAATTAAAAAATTTTAAATTATATCGTCTTGTTTCTTCTTTTATTCCTATAAGGGAAGAGCGGGTAAGATAGAACGCTTTTTAAAATATTTTTGTCGTAAAAACAATTTAAATGGTTAAATGGTTAAAATAAAATTATTTTTCAAAAACGATGACATATGGCATATAGTTTGGACTATTTTCTTAAAAGTTAGCACAAGAAAAAGTTTTTCTTACATTTTCTTATGGAAAAATTACAAAAAGGAAAGTGTCGATTTTTGACTTGTTGAAAAAAATGCGGGAAAAATGGAATACCAAATAAAAGTCTTATAATCGATTGTAATATAAAAAAATATATTTTTATGGATATATATGTATTTAAAAAACAATAAATAGTACCAACAAAAGTTAATAGATGCTCAATACTGTTTTTTCTAGCTAATTTAAATGTTAATATTTGCAAAGATTTTTTAGTCATATCATATGATTTTGTGTCTATCTTCTTAGCATATTTATTCTTGCATAGTAGTTTTTTCTATTTCTTAGCATATCACTTATTCTTGTACAGTAGTCTTTTCTATTTCTTTGGAAAATACGTTCTGGAAACGACTTAATTTCTTCGCATAACTGTCTTTTTGTGTTGTCTATACAATATGCTAAAAAGTATAATATAACCTAAGAATATTTTTGCTTATCACTTGAATAGTCTTGTAGGCAAGCCATGTATTTAGCAAATTAACATTTAAAAATGTCTTACTAATGTTAGAGACATTATTAAAAAGTTATTAAAAAGTTATTTGACGTTACTCTGGGTATAAACAAATTTGAAATATGAATCATATGTAATTATATATGATTATAATTTAATACAATTATATATTCACATTTTTTTCCTAGCTATTTATATTATTTGCAATAAAATTTGAATGAATTTGAATAAATTCTTAATAAACTTTAAATAAATTTCATCTTAAGGTTAAACAAGTCACTTAGTGTTTTATCTTGCCCTTTTTCTTCGTGTCCTCCCAGATAGCATAGAGAATTACAAAAAATTCAAAAAATGTTATTGTATTATTATCACTATTGACCAATAGTCACTGTGTCACAAAGTAACCCCTACAGTCACAAAGTAACCCCATCTTACGGTATTATAAATACGTTACCAATTCTGAGTTCATTTTCAGATGCAAAAAGAATTGTTCAAAGTTTAGTTCAATGAAAAGAATTCTGTTTGCATTTAAAAATGAGTTCAGAATATAACATACGACTGAATTATTTTTGAATCCTCTATACTATCTCGGTTGTCTTGCCTGCAAAATTGTTTAACTGACGAGTAACAAGTTTTTAAATTAGAATATCATTTTATGTATATTTACTACGAAGATCGAAGGCACAATTTTATTAATTTAATTTTATTAGATGTTACTTGATATGATAAGCAAACAATTATATGCTCACGACTATTATACACTCGTTAACAAAATCATGGAATAGATAAGTTCATATCAAAATTTCGCACAATTTTAAATGAATATAATTCCGCGAAACATTATTGTATTTGGAATCTCTTTTTTTTTATTTTAAAGAGTGAAATCTGTATTTTAAAGAGCATTCGTCTGATCTTGAATTTACTTTCTTCCCTTTCCGCAATTTTTTCAAAAGTAAATATGTGTTGCGTCTCCAAAAAATTGCACAATTTCACGTATCCTACGGGATGGACTAAATGTTTTCGTAAATTTCATAATGATTATTGTTAAGTATAGATTTTCCCTTGCAATTTAAAAAAGGCGGATTTGAACGATTTTTTTCGCGTATTTGCGACATATCAAAGTTATCTATGCATTTTAATTTTAAATGAGCATGATACTGCGATTATCGTATTTGAAATCTTTTTTTATTTTATTTTATAATGGTTATTGTAAGATTTATGAAAAGAATTAATTCCACTCAGTAGAGTACGCCAAATTAAACGATTTAAAAAAAATGCATAGGGGGAGAGGATAACTTCGATGTCGCAACTTTGCAAAAAAAATCGTACAAATCCGGCTATTTTTTTAATTGCAAGGAAAAGTCTATACTTTATAATAGTTAACATGAAATTTACAAAAAAAATTTAATCCACCCCGTAAGATACGTCAAATTGTGTAATTTTTTGGAGACGTAAAATGTCTTTACTTTTGACTGGCTTTATCTATTATATTATATTTCTAACATTTAAGAAAATATAATAAACTTTTTATAAATTCATATCATATATAATAACGTTTATATAACACCAACTATAATGATGTTGCCAGCTCTCTAAAAATTAATAATTATAATTTTTATTCATTATTATTATATGCAATATGAATGTGTGTGAGTATTAAATATTTTCTACATATACATCTTTGAAAATGCTTTTCAAAAGATAACTTGGAAATTATATTGAAATATAACATTGAAATAATTCAGAAATATTATTGAAACGTTTCATCAAATTAAATATTTCAGAAATCATTTATAATGAACGTTGATTTATATATTTATACATAAATTTAATTAATTTCATTAAATTTTATATGGTGGACTTTTGTTATTAGGTGAACTTTTTCTTTTTTAATTGTACTGTTTTATTATTACTCAAAGTTTGTAATATTTTATGACTTTATATATTTAATAACAGTTAATAAAAAAATTTTTTACAATAAAAATTTAAAAATAATGAAATGGAATGTGCGGAATTTTGACACCTCATCTCATTAGCTAAGGGTTAAATTAACACAATAAAATTACAAAAAAATATAATTTTTATTAAAATTAAATTATTTTATATATATTAAATCAGATTATCAAAAAATTATTTTATTGTGTTAATTACAATACATACACAGAGAGAACGATTTATTGATTCAAATAAATGTTTCTTTGGAATAGTCCAAACGAATTTTTCGATTGATCAAACAAAATTTTGTTTGATCAATCGAAAAATTCGTTTGGACTATTCCAAAGAAGCGTTTATTTGATTCAACCAAATCGTTCTCTCTGTGTATAGACAAAATGTAAGACATTTACATCGATCGAAGATCGTGGTGTAATGTCTAAAGCAACAGAGTCATAATCCAAAGATACCGCTAAGGTTCAAGTTCGAGTCCCACCAGTGCCAGTAAGATTTTTAAATGCGATGTAACATTGAAATCAAGTAATGTAAACTTTCCAGCAAAACCTGCAAACACTGTGACATTTACGAATAGTTTCTAAATATAAAAATGAAAAAATGTAAAATACGAATAGTTTCTGTATATAGAAAAAAATATCTGAAATATTTGCCATTTATTTTTGAAACATTTTAGATAGTATTGTACATTATAGCGGACATTTTATGTATCTGAAAGATATCTAAAACATGTCTGAAATATTTCTATAAACGGGGTCATACTCGCTGTGTTGAATGCACATTTTTATTACTCAAATTAAACATTTTTGAGGACTAAAATCGGTGAAATATTTTTGTAAGGGATATTATATTAAAAAAATTAAAATTTTATAAGGAAACTATAAGACAAAATTATTTATGTCAACAATAATCATATATTTTTAATATTAGGTGAAGTAAAAAGTTCTGAGCGTTTTCCGCTAGATGTCTTTAGTGAGCTATATCTCACGATGTATACATCGCATCGGGTCATACTATATGGCGATTTAAAGGTGACATTACGCTTCAAAAAAAGTTCTGTGACAGTTTTGTGTTTGGTTCAAGCCAGTTGTGTGTTACAGCGTTCCAAAATGGAGGTAAAAAAAGAGAAAATTCGATACATTCTTCAGTACCACTACGACCAAGGTGAAAAGGCGGAGCAGGCGGCCAAAAAAATTTGTGCTGTTTATGGACCCAATACAGTATCGAATTCAACAGCAAAGCAGTGGTTCCAACGATTCCGTTCTGGTAATATGGACGTTGAAGATGAGGCACGCTCCGGTAGGCCAATCGTTGAAAATGTCGATAAAATCATGGAAATCGTCGAGTCGGACCGGCATGTGAGCACTTATTCCATTGCCCAGGAACTGAAGATTAGCCAGAAAACCGTTTGGAACCATTTGCATAAGGCTGGTCTCAAGAAGAAGCTCGATGTATGGGTGCCACACGAATTGACGCAAAAGAACCTTTTGGACCGAATTGATGCCTGCGATTCTTTGCTGAAACGTAACGAAATCGACCCATTTTTGAAGCGGATGGTGACTGGTGATGAAAAATGGGTCACATACGAGAACAATAGCCGAAAAAGATCGTGGTCCAATCGCGGTGAGCCGGCCCAAACGATCGTCAAGCCCGGATTAACGGCCAAGAAGGTTTTGCTGTGTGTTTGGTGGGATCGGAAAGGAATCATCCACTATGAGCAGCTCCCATCGGGCCAAACACTCAATTCGGACCTCTACTGTCAACAACTGACCAGATTGAAGCAGGCGATCGACCAGAAGCGGCCAGAATTGGCCAATAGGAAGAGTGTTGTGTTCCATCAAGACAACGCCAGGCCGCACACATCATTAACGACGCGCCAGAAGCTCCGAGAACTTGGATGGGAGGTTCTATTGCACCCGCCGTATAGTCCAGACTTGGCACCAAGCGATTATCACCTTTTCAAGCATTTGCAAAATTTTCTTGATGGTACAAAACTGGCCTCAAGAGAGACTTGTGAAAATGAGCTGGTCAAGTTTTTTACCAATAGGGACGAGGACTTCTTCAATCGCGAAATTATGAAATTGCCTTCAAAATGGACAAAAGTTATTGAACAAAACGGCGCATATTTGATCGAAATCGGATAATCCTAACTATGTTAATTTTATTGTCGAAATAAAGCGAAAAAACGCTCAGAACTTTTTACTATATTTTTACATATGTTGTTGGACCATTTATAAAAGATGCTCAAAATGTCCTCCATCCGATTGTATACATAATTGTGCTCGTCTTAATAAATTACGACCAGAATTTTTGATTATTTCATTAATGAATGTTGCCAATCTTTGATTAATCCGATTATGCAACTTCTCTTCATTTTGAATTGATTTGCCTTGATAAATATGTTGTATATTATAAGCAAATTATTTTATTCTTTATTTTAATGAAAATTTAAATATTTTATCAATTACTCCAATTATATTATTTACAAAAAATTATTAAGTCTGTCACGGTTCTCTTCGGAACGATCAGGCGATCCTTGCGTGGTCGGACGTACGTTCGTGACACCGAACGGCGGTTAAAGAGCTCGCCGGTGTCCACGCTAGGCGCGGTCGTCTGTGTATGTGTGGATGTGTGAGCGGGTGAGAGAAGCACGTCGTATTAAAAAAAAACAAAACAAAATAATTTATTGTGATCGATTACACGCGGTCTGTCGGTAGCGGGCGCGGCCTTACAATTCTATATTTACATCTAAGCGCAAACTTACATCTAAACGCGAATTTCCATCTAAACACGAACTTACATTTAAACGCAACTTATATCTAAGCGTGATTTATATCTAAATGTGAGGCGTCCGGGCGCCTATCTTAAGGCTACCGCGAACGCCCGGAAACGACGGCGCACAGTGGGGAATTTCAGAAATTTATTGTTCAAAATGTCTAGAGTCCTTAATTTTTAACCGATTTAGATGCAACTTTTTTTAAATTGTTGGTGAATAAATTTTCTACAAAACTGTCGAGGCCGATTTATTAGAAAAATGTTTAGAAAAATTTTAAATCGCATAAACTGCGAACCCAACAATTCCAACTATTACATCACTGAGCTCGAATCACCCTAGTAACCCTCAATATATCTCCATGTTTTCAAAGCAACTAATCCTAAATGTCATAATCTAACAAGGGAAGTTGCGGAACTGTCCCCCCCCCCCGATTTTGATGCGCTTTGGATATATTGTAGAGCATCAAAAAGTAGTCGACGCGTATTTATTTTATCGGCCATATGTTGAGTTTAGGGGTTAAAACAGCCCCTTGAAAAAAATAACTTTTTAATTTTTATTGAATATTTTCTAAAATATAAGGTATATGAAAAAATGTTTCCTACAAAAGTTGTACAGTATTTAACGCTCTTTGAAACAATATATTAAATTTTTTCAAAAACATAAAATTTTTGAACTCCCCCCCCCCTACTCATTACCTTTGCAAAATTTGTAAGTTTTTGTAAGGACAAAAATTGTACAGCATTTCATACCAAATCGATCCATATATAATATTATAAGGTCTCGATTAAATAGTTGGAAAACGTCGTAATAATATCGTGCTATACGCGTCATGCCGTTCAAGTAGATGAATATTGTAGCTAGATACGTTACTGTAAGTAGGGGAATGTAATGAATTGTAGGAAAATAATACATAGACAATTACATATATTTAATGTATAATGTTTACAATGTATAATGTTATTATAATATTTTAAAATCATATAATTAATATAATATTAAGAAAAATCGATAGAGGATTTGCATACACAGAAAATAAATGTGTTTTACTTATGGCACATATTCGTAACAAAGGTGGTGCTCATGGAAGAAATGTGTGATGCAAAGTGATTGTTTGCACAAAAAACAAGTAATTATACCACAAATATCGTATTGTACCTTAGGATCTTTTTTGAAACAAAAATCAACCGGTATCTCGAACTCTGGCGCTTTAGTCTGTAAATATCCACTTTTAAACCATGCAAATTTAAATAAATTTTGAAACCTAGGTGACGAGAATTGATGGTGTGTTAATGACTGCAACTTCAAGATATTATTCCTATTATGAAGATCAATTGCAAGATCGAATAACATAACATTATCAGGGAAATATTTGATAAAATTTTTCCACAAACGAAAGCCATATAGATCTAGTGGTTGTATTTTTCCCGTTGTACCAGCCGGAATTGTTAGAAAATATATATCTGTTGCAGAATCTGGTTTACTTTCGGTAATTATGTTGGGACAATGTCCACTCCAAGAATCTAATAGTAATACAGATTGTGGCCTGACGCTCGGAAAGAAAACTTCTCTCAACCAGGTTTTTACATGATTTCATGTTAATATACCTGATTTTGAAGCCATTACGTAAATGTTAGGAGCGTTAAATAACGATTGCTGCACTCGTGGACCAAACGTTCCTGTGGATTCTTTTAATACGATGAAAAGAGGCGACAATAATCTACTATCAGTAGAATTGGC
>NW_022639830.1:5611-19540 GCF_010583005.1 Odontomachus brunneus | reverse complement strand
AACGCTCTTTGAAACAATATATTAAATTTTTTCAAAAACATAAAATTTTTGAACTCCCCCCCCCCTACTCATTACCTTTGCAAAATTTGTAAGTTTTTGTAAGGACAAAAATTGTACAGCATTTCATACCAAATCGATCCATATATAATATTATAAGGTCTCGATTAAATAGTTGGAAAACGTCGTAATAATATCGTGCTATACGCGTCATGCCGTTCAAGTAGATGAATATTGTAGCTAGATACGTTACTGTAAGTAGGGGAATGTAATGAATTGTAGGAAAATAATACATAGACAATTACATATATTTAATGTATAATGTTTACAATGTATAATGTTATTATAATATTTTAAAATCATATAATTAATATAATATTAAGAAAAATCGATAGAGGATTTGCATACACAGAAAATAAATGTGTTTTACTTATGGCACATATTCGTAACAAAGGTGGTGCTCATGGAAGAAATGTGTGATGCAAAGTGATTGTTTGCACAAAAAACAAGTAATTATACCACAAATATCGTATTGTACCTTAGGATCTTTTTTGAAACAAAAATCAACCGGTATCTCGAACTCTGGCGCTTTAGTCTGTAAATATCCACTTTTAAACCATGCAAATTTAAATAAATTTTGAAACCTAGGTGACGAGAATTGATGGTGTGTTAATGACTGCAACTTCAAGATATTATTCCTATTATGAAGATCAATTGCAAGATCGAATAACATAACATTATCAGGGAAATATTTGATAAAATTTTTCCACAAACGAAAGCCATATAGATCTAGTGGTTGTATTTTTCCCGTTGTACCAGCCAGAATTGTTAGAAAATATATATCTGTTGCAGAATCTGGTTTACTTTCGGTAATTATGTTGGGACAATGTCCACTCCAAGAATCTAATAGTAATACAGATTGTGGCCTGACGCTCGGAAAGAAAACTTCTCTCAACCAGGTTTTTACATGATTTCATGTTAATATACCTGATTTTGAAGCCATTACGTAAATGTTAGGAGCGTTAAATAACGATTGCTGCACTCGTGGACCAAACGTTCCTGTGGATTCTTTTAATACGATGAAAAGAGGCGACAATAATCTACTATCAGTAGAATTGGCTGTATTGTGTAAGTATGCGTGGTTGCGGATACAGACTGTACTACAGATTCTATTGTTTTTGCACCTTTATTTGCTAAAGTACGACCGGCGTGAAGTTCTAACTGGAATCCACTCTAATCCGAATTATAAATATTTTCTACTCCATATTGATTAATAAAATATTTAACATTTGTTGTAAATGTTTTGCACTTATTTTCCAAATCTGATTTTGATAACAAAGATTTTTTCGTGACAAATTTTGTTATTTTACAAGATACTATATTATGTTGTTTTTAGAATCTGTGTATCCACGTATGTGACGCTATGAATCCTGGCGCATTTACCTCTTGTTGTGCTTGAGAAGCCCATCGACCGATGTCAATATCATGAATTATCATTCCTCTTTGGAGCGCTTCATTGCAAGTGTTTAATGAATATTCAGAAATTCTTTGCAATTTTCTTTTTTTGTACCACCTGCATGGATATACTTCTACCATCGTCGTAATTGTCATAGCGATGTTACTTGTTTATAATTGTGTTTTACTGACTCCAATGATTTTGGTCTTGTTTTATCGCTTCTCCAGTATTCCACAGCTTGCCTTTTGTAGTCGTTTGATATTGCTGCTTCAACAGGAGTAAAAAACTTCTTCTGGACAAATAACAAATAACTTCTTCTGGAAGATAATTCTCATCTTTAACATGATGAAACAAATCAACTGTTTGTTGCATGTGGAATCTCATTTGGATCATAAAAATCTAGTGCTTGCTCCTCTTCTATTTCAAATTTGTTATCATTTCCAATTTCTTTCAGCATCCCTTATAGAAATATCAGACTAAGAATCATTGATAATTACTTATTTTCAGTATTAAAAATACTGGATAATAAGTAATTATCAATGATTCTTAGTATGATATTTCTATAAGGGATGTATTCAACCTTCTCCTTCATTTCTATTTCCTCCGAAGTTATCGGATTTTGTGGAAGGTCTAATGCAGAGAATGTTGCGAACAGTAATAGTATGACATTCCATGCATTAAATGACATCATTCTGGAACAGATTAAAAATAAATGTTTGTCTCCACCTATGATTATATAAAACTGTGATATAAAACTGTGATTATATAAAAAATAAAACATACTTTATAATTAATGTTATGTCTTCTCATTTTGGATATTGTTTTCTCCTCTTTTGTCTCTTAATATCAGATATACAGTGCATCTAAAAGAAATTAATAAATCAAAACGCAATTATAAACGCATTATTTACGTTATATTTGTTGAGATATTATAATAGGAAGACGAATGTATAAAATGTTCACATGCATAAATATGTAAACATGTAAAACAAACAAAAAATTATCTTATCAATTGATAATAATTATAGTAGGACCTCACAAGTATGTCCATCGGACCATCAATATCGTTTGGCACAATTACAAGTAAAGCTACAATAGTCTTCTCCTATATTTTTATAATATAAATAACCGTTTCAAGTTTATAGAAGTACTTTTTTTTAGAAGTACCAACATATAAACGTATAACAGAAATGTTGTTAATACGCTTAAGCAAGTTGGCATGATGTGACCGTTTTTTACTAATTGTTTTATCGTTTAAATATATTTGAATAAGGATGTTTGTATTGTCCGTGCCAGATTAATAATGAAAAAATTTTCCAAAAATTGGTGCTAATCTATATTGTATATGAAAATGACACTCAAAGTTTTAGAATAATTAAGAATCTAGATTAAATATTGTTTCATTTATTTTAATAAAAAAAAGTAAATTATAAAAATTAAACGTTAAAGCCAAGAAATGTTGCTATTTAACTATATCGTACACATATATCATACATTTTTATACAGAAAATAGAAATATTAATCTATTTCTAACTTCTTGTTGGAACTATACGGATGAAGCATCCTTCATAAACACGTTACATAGTTACTGTTTCGCTAACAAAAAAAAAAGAAACAGTGTACATATCTTCGATTGACATAGCTGTATTTCTTTTTTGTCTAAAGTAGCATAAGAATTATTTTTTACGTTTCAATATTAATCCATTAATAAATATATTCTAAAATTTAACTATTGCTCTATTTTATCTCTTTTTCCGTATAATACTAACTGAATAAACTATTATTATTTCAATAATATAAAAGTGAAGAGTGGCAAGCGTAAAATAATAATACAAGTTAATAAATACTTACATAATTTCAGTACATTATGATATATAACATACTGTATAATGGTTACCGTACAACGCACAGTTCGTATATAACACACAATTCTTCACAGTACCAACTCACGAAACAAAATGCACGTTTTGAAATGTTGCTGACATTTATATAGAGTCTAAATTGTACGCAATACGATGAAATGACTAAATTAAACTTCGCATGATGATCACATGATTGTGTTGCGCGAAGCGAATAAAACCTATTTTTAGTACTAAACAGTTGTTGATGTAATTCGATCTTCCTCTTTGGGCACGGGACTGTAAATAGTGTATGACTCATACACATGATACATGATTATATCATGATTATATTATATGATTTTAAAATATTATAATAATATTATAATAATATTATAATAATATTATAATAATTTAAAATATTATAAATTGTAAACATTATACATTAAATATGCAATTGTCTATGTATTATCTTTTTTACAATTAATTACATTCCCCTACTTACAGTAACGTATCTAGCTACAGTATCCATCTACTTGAACGGCATGACATGTATAGCACGATATTATCACGACGTTTTCCAATCCTATTTAATCGAGATCACCTTATAATATTATATATGGATCGATTTGAATAAAATGCTGATTTAATGAAATGCTGTATAATTTGTCCTTATAAAAACTTACAAATTTTGCAAAGGTAATGAGTAGGGGGGGAGGTTAAAAAATTTTATGTTTTTGAAAAAATTTAATATATTGTTTCAAAGAGCGTTAAATACTGTACAACTTTTGTAGGAAACATTTTTTCATGTACCTTATATTATATTTAATTTATATTATATTTATAATATTTTAGGAAATATTTAATAAAAATGGAAAAGTCATTTTTTTTCAAGGGGCTGTTTCAACCCCTAAACTCAATATATGGCCGATAAAAAAAAATACGTGTCGATTACTTTTTGATGCTCTACAACATATCCAAAGCGCATTAAAATCGGGGGGGACAGTTCCGCAACTTCCCTTGTTAGAAATAAGGTATAATAAGTTTTATATAAGGGAGAAAAGGTTTTAAGTGTTTATTCCGTGAACTGCAGCGAACCTTGCAGCGCGCTTCGAACCCCTTACAAGAGCCTATGTGCGACGCGCTGCTTTTATGATTATACCTCTTAACAATAAAGGAAACAATAAAGAGATCAACTTACCTGCAGATTCTAAGATATTCTAAGCTTTACATAGAAATCATATGTAACGCAAATAGTATATAAAACCCAAAAATGTTTATGTAGCATTAGTACGGCCGTTGAAGTGACGTAGACCGTATGACGCTTTGCTTTCTGTTGAATTGTTGTATAAATTTCGTTATTTCTGATTTGTTTTTACAAATCAGTAGAAAAAATGAGTGACAAGCCTGGAGAAATATATCGTGATCGAAAGTGATTGAAAGAGATCAAAAGGATATTCGAAACATCGTGATGTTAGTGACAGAAAGCGAAAGAGAGAGAGCCACCAATTCCTGGTATAAATATTCGCATAAACCAGCTCTTACAACATATTTTTGATGCAATCAAGCCAATCTACGAGGAACTAAGCAGATAGGAACTAAGAAGATCTCCTTAGTCGCTGCATAGGCGGCTTTACTTACAACAGCAACGAAAGTATCAATGCAACGGTCTGGTTGGTGGCTCCGAAATTTGTTTTAAGTGATAAAGTAATTCTGGATATTGCAACAACTACAGCCATATATGTCTATAACGATGGTTTATCAAGCATAATGAAGATTATGAAGGTATTACGCATGACAATCGGGCCGTACTGCTACAATTTCTGAGCGGAAGCTGACGCGCGCTGCATGAACTTTTCGGAGCGATCGCTGACACGCTGCAAAAGAACTCGGTTGTCTTTAAAATCAGCTAGAAAGGAAGAAAAGGAAGAGAACATCAATTTAAAAGACCAGTTGCATGGTGCAGGCATGGCAGACTAGAGGTAAATAAAAAATTTCTATCGAAAAATGCTACGTAAAACTTTAAACGCGTTTTTCTCAAAATAGCATTTTTAAAACTTGCCGGAAACATAACTTCAACAGATCTTCATCAATTTACTTGAAATTTTAACTATAGCTTTAAAATTACATTATTTAGGGAAGTACATACGGAAATACATAGAGAAGTACGGATGTTACGTTTCGTTGTAAACTTTTTTTGTTATAAACAATTTTTCACGTAATTTTTCGTCTAGAAATAAAACTTTTTGTTTAAATGTGCACCATTTTTACAAGAAACAATATTTTCAAATTTCCGTACTTATTTCCCGACTAATTTCATATAAAACTAAAAAATTTTTGGTGTTTTGTTCTAGGTCTAAAATTAGAGGAGAAATCTTTCCGGCCGCGGAACACTATCCATGAGAAGAGATTTTCTTTACTGAGCGCCGCCATTTTGTAAAAAAATTTGAACGAAAATTTGTGTATACACTCCAAAGTATATATAATAAAGGTTTTTAAACAGATTGTATCTTCCATTTACTATATTCCTATAAAAAATTATCAAAATTAGGCTGTTTTTCCGGATGCTAAAGTGGCATTACCCCTTAACGAAATAATTTCGTTTTTTTTTTAACTATTCTTTCACAGTAAATCTTGTATTTTTCTTATAGTGAGTAGTTTAAAAAATATTTTTGTGCAAAACCAAGTTAATTAATTTATTTTTATTTTTAATATATGTAAAACTTGTTTTTTTTAAGTCTAAAGAATTCTCATTATATTCCGGATTCCCTTATATATTTGAGAATTTGATATATAGAGAATTTGATTTTTTGATTCACATAATATCCCTCAAAAAAAAAAAAACTTTCGAAAATTTATAGTTTTTGACAGTTACTGTACAAACATTTACAGTTACTGTTGACGTTCGAAAGTTTTGTGCAATCACTTTTATGAATTGTCAGTTACTGTTACCTATCAGTAACTGTCAGCATTTGATAGTTTTCTAAGTTTGCTTTTGTAAAACAAGTTTCAGAAGTACTATTGATCTATAGTTTGCCGGAGATATAAAGTTATTTTAGTTTTAAAGAATCTTTTCTCTGATAGTTACTATGGATGTACAATCGTTCGCAGTATTATTCAAACAATAAATTTTGGCAAACAGTTTGTGACAGTAACAACTCCACAAATATTTTTCACAACAATCGCACAAAAAATTGAAGTGAACAATATGGATAAGCTACAAAAGACATAAATTGCACGTACAGCTGATATATTATAGATGTGCTCTGTAGTTAATCCTGACAGGTATTTCGACAGTTTCATACGTTTCTTTGAAACTCTATGCGATTTTGTCAGTTTTCTGAGAATATAGAAAATATTATTGACAATGATAAATGGGTCAGTAATAAATTTTTGTTGCTCAGTACTCGTACTCCTAATAATTTTTTACTGACATATCATGGCCAGTAATATTTTCTTTAAAGGACCCTCACAGCACCGAACATTGCAGTAAGATTATGGATAGGTTACAAGCTTACACATTTTAATGAGCATGTTACTACAATCTGTCATTAACTTCACAAGATAACCTTACATTATAATATTGCCAAATTAATATAATCTTTAATATTTTACCAAACTCATGTATAATTATTTTACTTTTTGTTAATTCTGAAAATATTATACAATATTATACAATATTATACAATATTATATAATATTATACAATATATAATAATTTGTTTTATTAAGAAAGTAAATATAACTAAATTAAATTAAAATATTATTAATAAAATTAAGTCTAGGTAGTATTTACTGCTTCAAATGCTTTGAAAAATCGTAAAGACCAATATTCATCTTTCAATCAGCGCTCCAAAGTGTTCGTAGTCAACACTTAGATAAACATATTTTATATAAATATTTGATGCGTATGTCTCTGACTTTTCTTATATGAAATATTTGGCCTAAGTAGCTTATTTTTGTAATTATATTAAATAATATTATAAAAAAATTAAAATTATTGCTTCGGTTGCATATGAGGACAATAAGAAACACTTACCAGGTCTGTAAATATGAAACCGGAATTTGCCCATAGATGGCCCTAGCTGTCAATGTAGTTACCGTCAAACCGCGTCATTGGCGCCATTTCCTTGTTGACATCTCTGACAAAGATTTTCAACTCACAACAATACAAGTTTCAGACAACAGCATAGTTTGTAATAGCGTTGAACATGTCGAATTTTGTACCTAGAAACTACGAATTGCGGACAGCATTGATTCTCTGTTACCATTTGAAAAAAACTACTGCAGAATCGCATCGAATGCTTGTCGAAGCTTACGGTGAGCATGATCTGGGTAAATCACAGTGCTGTGAGTGGTTTAAAAAATTCAAAAGTGGCGATTTTGACGTGAGAAACGAAGAACGTGGAAGACCACCGAAAAAGTTTGAAGACAGCGAATTGCAAGCATTGTTGGATGAGGATGACACTCAAACGCAACAACAACTCGCGGATCAATTAAATGTGACACGAGAAACCGTCTCCATACGTTTGAAAGCCATGGGAATGATCCAGAAGATGAGAAAATAGGTTCCACATGAACTGAATGAAAGACAGCAGGAAAACTGAAAAACCACTTGCGAAATGCTGCTCGCCAGGTACAAAAGAAAGTCATTTCTCCATCGAGTTATAACTGGCGATAAAAAGTAGATATATTTTGAGAATCCTAAGCGTAAAAGATCATGGGTAACTCCAGGCGAACCATCGACATCGACTGCAAGGCCAAATCGCTATGGACGGAAGACAATGCTCTGTGTTTGGTGGGATCAGAAGGGTGTGATCTATTATGAGCTGCTAAAACCTGGCCAAACCGTTAATACTGAACGCTACCGACAACAAATGATCGATTTGAATCAAGCTTTGCGTGAAAAACGACCAGAATATAAAAAAAGGCAACACAAAGTGATTTTGCTTCATGATAATGCATCATCACACACAGCAAAACTGGTCAAGGAAACGATTGAGGCGTTTAGTTGGGAAATACTTTCGCATGTGGCTTACTCACCAGACTTGGCTCCGTCCGATTACTATTTATTTGCATCGATGGGACACGCACTTGCTAAGCAGCGCTTCACTTCTTACGAAAATGTACGAAAATGGCTCGATGACTGGTTTGCCTCAAAAGAGCAACAGTTTTTTTGGCGTGGCATCCACAAATTGTCAGACAGGTGGGAAAAATGTATAGCTAGCGATGGGCAATACTTCGAATAAAATATTTTTTATCATTTTCATACAATAAACATGTATTTTCTATACAAAAATTCCGGTTTTATATTTCCGGTTTTATATATCTGGTAGAATTAGTTGAAGAAGTAGTGCAGTAGCTAAGGTGATAGACCAGAAACCTACAGGTATCTGCAGTTTTCGAGTTCGCGTCCGACCAGTACTGAGTAAATTTTCTGAGGTAAAAATAGTGAGAAATTAATTTAAAAAACCTAAATTTCATTTAAAATCAACATAAATTGACGTTTAAAAATTGAAGTTATATCATAAAAATTTTTATATTGTACAAGGTTTCAGTTACTATACTGAAGAAAACTGTTGAGAAATGTTCAAATTAACAGCGAGATTTTTACAGTATACTAAACAGTTTCTTTATATTATTTGCTTCAGTTTTCCTACAGTTTTTTAAACATTTCTTAATTATAACATTATTTATTATAACAGTATTTTTTCCTTGTTGTTTAAATTATAAAAATCTGATTTAATCTGTTGTAGATATTCGATGTCTTCTCTGTTCATTTCGAGTATGCACCGTATAACGTATTTATACGACTGCTCGTATATTTATTTCACACAAGCTTCACACGAATAATCCTAGGTATGTTTACATATGGTAATGTAAACATACGCACGTATGTTTATAGGTAATTACGAAAAAATGTGCGTTTTCCCCTTTCAACTAAACATATCACAAACTTAATGAAGTTGTTTTACTTCTAGAGGTCCGCATAAATGATATAGTCCAATCTTGTTTTTATACAGTGTGTATATTTGCACATAAAATATAAATTTGAAAGACGTCTGGAAAACATTAAATTAATAAAAAAGTAATTCTCGATAAATAAATAACAGAAAGAAATTATAATGAGATCGAACTTATCTGTTACCTTTCAAATTGACTTCGTTACATAGTAAAGTATCAGGGTTGGGAACGTTACTTTTTAAAAGTAACGCATTACCGTTACCGTTACTTGCGGTAAAAAGTAACTCGTTACCGTTATTCGTTACTGATTCTAAAAAGTAACGCGTTACCGTTATTTGAAAAGTAACGATAAAAAATCGTTACTTTCCGTTACTTTTGTTTAAAAAAAAGTTAAAATCGGCTTATAAAACAAATAGTAAGAGAAACAGTAGATAAATTATACATATATAAAGACAAAATGTAAGATATTTAAGCAGAAAGCATACATTCTTGCATAACGACATAAAGCCCATTTTACATTAGTCGCAAATTGCAAGGTCGCAAAGAAATTGACTAACCATTGTCGATTGTTCTTCTTGCGATCGAAGAATAATCAATTATGATTGGTCAATTTCTTTGCGATTTTGCGATTGCGAGTAATGTAGAATGGGCTTTAAGGGCGCCGCACACGAATTGACATAACAGTAACGTAAGATGTACCGTAAAAATGGACCAATTACAATCGAATATTCACAAAAATTGCGACCTTACGGTTCGACGATACTTAAAGTGATTGGTCAGTTCTTACGGTACGTTACTGTCAATTCGTGTGCGGCGCTCCTTAAGCGTGGTCTACAATGAGAACTTAAGCCATAAAGTTTAAACTTTAAGTCCTAAGCCGTAAGAAGTTAATCAATCAGAGTCAATTATAAGAAAAATAATTGACTGTGACTGGTCAATTTCTTACGGCTTAGAGCTTAAAGCTTAAATTTTATGGCTTAAGTTCTCATTGTAGGCCACGCTTTAGAGGCTAGAGGCTTTCTACAATAAGCAATAAGTTTTAAGTTGCAATAAAATTGACCAGCTTCTCTACATTTACTATTCACTTCTTAAGATATAAATGTGCAATAGATTTTATTTTAAAAACATGTTAAAGAGGTGTGAATCTTAAAAGATACTTCATATGATTATTTCAACAATCAGTAATAAATCTTGATTTTCATAACTTTCTCCAGACTTAGTAAATAAATAATTGTTATTTTTTGTTTTTAGAAAGCCCTAGAAACAGTTTCTCATGATTAGTTAAGATTTTGTCAGTGGATCAAAAATAATTTATTTTTAATATTCTTCTTTAATATTCTTTACTTTCATACAATGATTTTTATTGTTTTAAAAATAAAATATATTTTACTTTAAACTTGCATCTTAACAAATTGATTAAAATACTAAAATTTCGAGGTAAATATTTTTAAAAATATAATATTATAAAGTTACTATCATTTATTATACAGAGATCTAAATATTTTTATCTAAATTTATCGATTACCAAAAAGTGCTTACTTCGTTCGCTTACGATTCGAACACGTGGTGATATGTAAAGTGATATTCGCCAGTGAAATTCTGCATTGTACGAGCCGTAACAATTACGCTAATGCACCTACTGTAATTGAAACGATCAATTCCCAGCAGCCCTTTTCGAATGCGAGCTGAGTGCGCTAGTCACGAACGAGCAAATAGCAAACCGCAAATTTTCTTAATGACAGATTTCTTATCCAATATGAGGTGGCCTGCAATTAACCATGCATGATAAATAAACACGAATAAACTATATAAAATCATCTAATATGGGAAAGATGTGAGATAATTTAATATTACTTCTGACAATGCTGCTGCGAGTTCTGTTGGAAGGAATAACAGCAGCGATGAAACGAACGTGATGCCGTAACAATTGTGTGAATATAAAATTAACAGTAATTGTTTTTTAGTTTCGCAATGTTTGTTAAATAAAATATTAAAAATGTCGTTTTTTTAATATTTTGTAAAGGTTACTAATAATTTGATTTCGTATCATACAATGAGTATTTTATAATATATCTGATATCGTCAATAATATGCAATAATTTTCAGTTTATAAAGATTATGTTCTAAAGTTTAATGAAATTAATCTTGATAAATAGCGATACGTCTTTTTTGAAGAAAGTCACTGAGAATACAATCCCAAAATAGGAGGTTTGGGTTTCTTAATAAAGTTCGAATTTTCCAGAAAACTACGAAGGAAAATATAAAAAGCAATATCTGTTTAACACAAAGATATTGAAAGTCTTTCTGATCATATCTTGAAATCTATTTAACCATATCACTATCACGAATTTACAAATAGTGCATTATCACATTAAATATCAAATATGCTAACCTATCTACATATTCGTTGACTTCCGGTGGAACATCAGAAATGAGAGATGGTGGATGATGGACTAACCGACTAACTCAGAGTAATTAATAAGCTTCGGGGTAGGCATACATAATCTAAACGGCGTTCTCCTAATTTCATATGAGTTAAAGACGAATTCGGTTGAATTAATTAGTACATACATCGTGAATCCCGAAATGGAATAATTAGTTTTTAAACCTAATATCGGCTAATTGATCGTAATTGCGGAACGCGCACACGTGAACTACATGCGTAGCTATTTTGCAATATGCATACCATAGCAAGGAAACATACAGTGCTGCAATATTGTAATAAAGGTAATAATTGAACATGACAAATTAACTATGTGCAATATAACATTTTGTTCTAAATATTTTGTTTAACCTGTAAATGAAAATGAAATGTAAATCGTTGATGGACTGAGTGAATTGTCAAATTTTCATATCAAGCTGTTTATCGGATGCAAGTTGTTATTCCTATTAAATTATAATATGCAATATTATAGTCTCTTTCTAGCAACAAAAATCAAAGTTCTATTTAAAAAATAAATGTTAATTAAGTGCTACTAAAGTGTTGAATTCCCGAATTAGGAGCTTGCACAGTTTGGTAGAAAATTGCATAAATGATAGGAATATATATTAGGTAAATCTTTAGAAAAATAGACCAAGCAGCTATGACCTTGATCTTTATATATATAATAGAGGTCACCCTCCTGAGTGACCTTCAGAAGGTTTTAGCCGTCGCTCATTGTCTGTTAAAAAGTTATTGATGAAAGAAGTTGGAAAAATATATAACAATTTCTCAATACTATGTACCGTTAACGAGACGAATTGCGATATATATGTGTTATATATTTGATTAGTCGCTTGTAAGTTTGTCTGGAAAGTCAAGAACATATGTGTAATAGAAACATACGCATACTCCGCGAGCCCGTCCGGGCGGGCAGGCGAGTAGTATGTGCGTGCGTGCGTGCGTATGTGCGTATGCAACTGAACGTAACATATTGTTACAAGTAACATAACCTAACCTAATCTAAACTAACCTAACTGTTATATTATGTCACTAGCAACAATGTGTTACGTTCAGTTACACACACACACACACGCGCGCGCGCGCGCGCGCCCTATCGACGGGCGGGCGCGCTTGCTGACGAGCAGTGTATGTGTGTGTGTGTTACAAATTACATATTTTTGTATATACAATATCTAAAAGTTACATTCATTTTATGCAACTTCTTTTATTAATAACTTTTTAACAAACAACGAGCGACGGCTAAAACCTTCTGAAGGTTACTTAGGAGGGTGACCCCTATAATATTTGTCAAGGTCAAGGTCATAGCTGCTTGGTCCGTTTTTTCTAAAAATTTACGCTTTTTTTACAAAAATATATTTGTTTTACACAGACTTAAATATGCTAAAAGTGCTTCAAGTGACATGGACAGAAGACAACATTTTAATTGTATATTTTGTACCTCAATCTGTACAAAAATCGATTTGTGATATATTTTCTTGTTATAAACACACACGATAAAACGAAAAAGTAAACAACATTTACACATTTATACAAGACTGTTTCCGGAACTGTGACATTTGCAATGTAGTCGTAATTTGACGGATGTTTTTTTATTTTGTATCTTAGATTTTGTTCAACTCAAAGTTATTTATCAACGAATGCACGAGTAGATCACTAAATTATCGTTGGTTTCCGATTTGTTCCTTAGTTTTCAAATTATCTTTTTGCTCGTAATATTCAACTTTTGAATCCGATCTGGAGAGCCATCGTTATTTTTTTCATATTTAAGACATTTAGGCTTGACTAGGGTTTATGGATTGGGAATTCAGAGATCACTGGGATCAATAATAAGGTTAACAACAATTTATTGCGTTTAATTATATTGAGAAGGATAGACGGAAGGATTGAAATGTTTGCAAAACGTCTAAATTTTTTTTAACATCAATAGTTGGATTAAGAGAATTTTTTTGCGCACCTAATCCGCTTAACTCGTATTGGCCTTATTGATTTTTTGTTTGAAGTATACTGTAGGATGCGATAATAACGCATCATGTTATTGTATAAATTATTTTAAACTGCCGCGTAAGGATATACGATCAAATTATTAGTCCGACGATCGCAAGTTAAGACCGAGAATGTGAGAGCGAGGAGAAGTTATGTCGTGCGTTGACGAGCGAGCGGGTCGTATAGCGTTAAGACATTTTTATATCCATTTATTAGCGAACCATTTGCACATACATTTATATATATAT
>NW_022639830.1:5364-5601 GCF_010583005.1 Odontomachus brunneus | reverse complement strand
TTTAACACTAAATTTTGAAAGATCGTGAGTGGACCATTTGGAAATGACCACGTCGAAATGACGACTAAAACCTCTTGAATTTTTAACATCATTTGTATAAACATTTGTAAAGGTCAAGGCCATTGAAGATTGTAACTTTTATTTTCATTTTTTAGTTAAAATGGATAAAAAATTATCGTAGATATTTATGATAATTCGAAAAAACTTGTTTCCGACAAAAGTTACTTTTCTTCGACG
>NW_022639830.1:4621-5215 GCF_010583005.1 Odontomachus brunneus | reverse complement strand
TATATATATATATATATATATATATATATATATATATATATATATATATATATATATATATATACAGGGTGTTTTTTTTAACTTCAGACTGCTAAATATCTCGAAAAATAAGCATTGTACGACAGAAATGTTCCAAATAAACCCTTAATAGTTTCGAAGGCGCAATTCAATCTCAAAAAAATTATCCACCTCTCGCCCCCCCTGGGGATGGGGCGGGGGGTAACTTTGAAATTTTAAATGGGAACCCCTACTTTTTATTACAGATTCGGATCCAAAAACACGTAACTTTTGTCTGAACTTTTTTTCTATTTTTGATAGATGGCGCTGCATTCGGCGAAGATTGGGTAACCTTTGTTTTCTTCAAAGGGAATCTCCTATAATGACTCTACGTCGAAGAAAAGTAACTTTTGTCGGAAACATGTTTTTTCGAATTATCGTAAATATCTACGATAATTTTTTATCCATTTTAACTAAAAAATGAAAATAAAAGTTACAATCTTCAATGGCCTTGACCTTTACAAATGTTTATACAAATGATGTTAAAAATTCAAGAGGTTTTAGTCGTCATTTCGACGTGGTCATTTCCAAATGGTC
>NW_022639830.1:3802-4611 GCF_010583005.1 Odontomachus brunneus | reverse complement strand
GATAATTTTTTATCCGTTTTAACTAAAAAATGAAAATAAAAGTTACAATCTCCAATAGCCTTGACCTTTACAAATGTTATACAAATGATGATGTTAAAAATTCAAGAGGTTTTAGTCGTCATTTCGATGTGGTCATTTTCAAATGGTCCACTGACGATCTTTCGAAATTTAGTGTTTCAAACTTTCAAACTGTGTAGGACGAGTCTCGATAAATAGCACTATTGTAGTCGAGTTATTTCAACAAATTATTTTTTCATACTTTGAAGCATTTTCCATTTCGTATTACGACTAATTTTCGATTCGTGATATTCTTACACTCCACAAATATGGATTATTTATCTGTAGAAGAGAAAATCGAAGTTTGTGTTCCACTTTGTATTACTCATAAGTTATCTTATTTTAATACTACGAAATGTTAAATATTTATTTAACACGAAATATTCAAATAAGATAATCACATTACTTGGATATGTTGAGAATTTAACACTAAATTTTGAAAGATCGTGAGTGGACCATTTGGAAATGACCACATCGAAATGACGACTAAAACCTCTTGAATTTTTAACATCATCATTTGTATAATATTTGTAAAAATCAAGGCCATTGGAGATTGTAACTTTTATTTTCATTTTTTAGTTAAAACGGATAAAAAATTATCGTGGATATTTACGATAATTCGAAAAAACATGTTTCCGATAAAAATTACTTTTCTTCGACGTAGCGTCATTATAGGGGATTCCCTTTGAAGAAAACGAAGGTTACCCAATTTTCGCCGAATGCAGCGCCATCTATCAGAAATAGAAAAAAAA
>NW_022639830.1:3462-3651 GCF_010583005.1 Odontomachus brunneus | reverse complement strand
TTACCCCCCGCCCCATCCCCAGGGGGGCGGGAGGTGGATAATTTTTGTGGGATTGAATTGCGCCCTCGAAACTATTGAGGGTTTATTTGGGACATTTTTATCGTACAATGCTCATTTTTCAAGATATTTACCAGTCTCAAGTTAAAAAAAACACCCTATATATATATATATATATATATATATATATAT
>NW_022639830.1:0-360 GCF_010583005.1 Odontomachus brunneus | reverse complement strand
TTTTTTTTTTCCTCTCATGACACCTTTTCCTCGTTTGTATGGTGCGAGATAAATTCCACGACCTTCCATGCTGCGATTATGACGTTGCATCTCCTGCAGCTGACGCTGCGCAGCCTTGGTATCGTTTACAGCTTTTGCGATCCCCGCCGCTCCACCAACTAGCGATCCAAGCGCTCCCAGCAGCGGGAGAATAGGTAGAATTCCACCCCGCTTTGCTATTGGAAGTATCCGATTTCGTAATATTTCCTTCTTCGACGCGCTTCGCTTCTTTTTCATGCCCATTCCGACTTTTGCCTTAGCCTTCATAGCTACCCAAACGGCTGTAGCGGCAGCTCTCTCACCGAGAGTGGAATCTCTCGC
>NW_022639829.1:97423-99019 GCF_010583005.1 Odontomachus brunneus | reverse complement strand
GATACAAACGGGTACAAACGATGCTTAATCGAATAACATTTGGAAGATTTTTTTTTCTTAAAGTAGGGTGCTGGTCTTTTTTTAACCCCTTGTAACTTTTACCCCTTTGAGGTACAAACGAAACAAAAGGCGGTACAAACGGGTACAAACGATGCTTAATCGAATAACATTTGGAAGATTTTTTTTTCTTAAAGTAGGGTGCTGGTCTTTTTTTAACCCCTTGTAACTTTTACCCCTTTGAGGTACAAACGAAACAAAAGGCGGTACAAACGGGTACAAACCGAGCTTAATCGAATGTATATATAAAAAAAATTTTTTATTGAAGTCGGGTGCCAGGTTCACATAGGTCACGGACTGCACTCCGTATTGGCCACCTTGCTGCGGGAGCTTCTAGAATGGGGAGAGGCATCCCGTGAGGGTAGTGCGCACAAAAGTTTTGCACTACACTTCCGAATCCTCTCCCACACCTTCTGAAACCAAGAAAAAACCTAAGGAAGGAAAGTAAATAACCTGTGCAACAAAAGAAAAATAAAATAAAATTCAATGCTAAAATAAAATTTTGCACAGAAAATTTAGTACTTATTGTGACGTGGCGACCGTGCAGGCGCCCGTCTCAAGAGTACCGTACCGGATTTGTGTGAGAGTTTTCGCGTATCGCGTCGCTAACGGTTTTCGCAAATATTCTCGAATATCGCGTTCCGGCGTGTGTTTGGTTGTGAACGTCCTTAGGACAAAGATCGGAAGCGAATTTTGCGAGCGGAGCAGATGTGAAGGTCAGCGCGTCCTTAACTCTGTGCCCCCCCCCGACATCCCTGGCCGGCCACCAGGACTGGAGGAACGGAGAGCATCGAGGGACGAGAAAGCAGCGACCGAGAACTCCACACCACTCCAGATCAGGTGAATCGCGCTCTCATTATTCTTTGTTAAAATATTCTCGAAGTGCCGATCGCTCACCAATATCGAATATTCTAACATTTAGAATATTCTGTACCGAGAGCACAGCTATCGAAAATTAGACTGTCAGCTGTGTTTACTTTCAGCGGACACAGCCGTCGCGAGGAAACCAGCAGAAAAAAACGGGAGCGCCGAGACAGACAGCAAGGTGATCCACGACGGCAACATTGTCTCGAGACAGGAAACGTCTCGTACAACCGTACCGAAAATTGCCGATTCCCGAATGCCGAACGTCGCCGGGCGAGAGGGGAAGTGACGGAGGAGAATTCGCGAAGATACGCGATCCTCCGGACACCGACGGACGAGCAGCCTTACTGCGACCGTCGCCGCGAACTACCGTATCGAGGCAACTATCGTGACTGAGAGAGAGAGAGCGAGAGAGAGCGAGAGCGAGAGAGAGAGAGAGAGTGCGAGAGAGAGAGAGAGAAAGAGAGAGAGCGACAGAGCGAGAGAGAGAGAGAGCGCGAGAGAGAGAGAGCGAGAGAGAGCGAGAGAGAGCGAGAGAGAGAGTGAAAGAGAGAGAGAGCGAGAGAGAGAGAAAGCGAGAGAGAGAGCGAGAGAGAGAGCGAGAGAGAGAGAGCGAGAGAGAGCGAGAGAGCGAGAGAGAGAGCGAGAGAGAGAGAGAGAGAGAGAGAGAGAGAG
>NW_022639829.1:97001-97120 GCF_010583005.1 Odontomachus brunneus | reverse complement strand
GAGAGAGAGAGAGAGAGAGCGAGAGAGAGCGGGAAAGAGAGCTGCGAGAGTGAAGTGGGAGAGCGTGAGGAGGAGCGAGAGAGAGAGAGAGAGAGAGAGAGAGAGAGAGAGAGAGAGAG
>NW_022639829.1:96028-96718 GCF_010583005.1 Odontomachus brunneus | reverse complement strand
AGAGAGAGGATCCGGAAGGACGAGGACCGTCATCGCCGCCGCTGCCGCCGACCCGAGGGCCGTCACTGAGACTTGTAAGACCACTCCTCTGTTCCGTATTCTGTCCGATGGTCGTAGTCCGTGTCATTATCGTGCGCGTACTGTTGTTTCGTCCGCGGAGCGGCCGCGCATGCCATAAGGCTCACCCGAGGAAATCGTCCTCGGGTTTATCATTGTAGCGACCGTATTACCGTCTCGCGACTGTCGATTCTTTTAGTGAACTGTACCGCGCTTCTTATCGGGACGTGCGAGAGTCCCACGAATAAACGAAATACGAGGGTAGTCCCAGAAGTACCCGACCTGACGTATAGATGGCGGTTGTTGTTTGAAAAAAATCACTATGGCCGAAAACATCAACCTTATAAAACTGAAGTTTGAAGTTTCAAGACGCTACGTTGTTTAGTATTAGTTTGGCAGCCATCAATAGTGAACGCTCTCAGTACATTTGTAAACATGGAGAAAATTGGTCATCGTTATGTGATACAATATTTTCTTTTGAAAGGTCTCAGTCCAACCAATATCAAAACTGAGCTAGATTCTACTCTGGGGTTGTCTGCTCCCTCGTTTACAACAATAAAATATTGGGTGGCAGAGTTTAAAAGAGGCCGTAAGAGCTGCCAAGACGAACATCGCAGTGGTCGACCAAATGAG
>NW_022639829.1:90074-91651 GCF_010583005.1 Odontomachus brunneus | reverse complement strand
TTCGAGATAGCAGGAGGCAAATAAACACAGTGAAACACAGCTCACAAATGCGTTGAGTACAGAACCCGCTACAGACTTCTATACATAAACAATACTGCTGATTTCCCACGAAAACAGTGTGGAGTGGAGGGAGTGTAGGACGTCATGATGTACGCAGCATTTAATTTGGTCTGTTCTTTTTAACTCCACTGCTGAACTAATGCAATAAGTTAGAGTGAAATAAATATACTTTCTCTTACTCTAACTTATTGCACTAGTTCAGTACTGCAGCTAAAAAGAACAGAGCAATTGATTGCGTTCAGCAGAGAAAGCTGCTTTACTACTGTTGTAACATTCGTGAATTTGATTGGTGTATGTTTTTATTTTTGACTGCATCTAAGAGCATAAGCCAATCCGATGTAAGAATTTTACAACAGTTGCAAAGCAGCTTTCTCTGCTGAACGCAACTATTGGTTACAGACTCTCTGTAAGTCCCGATCCACAATAGGTGTCGTAAACTTTAAGCCTTAAGAAATTTACCAATCACAGTCAAATTTGAAGAGAATAATCGACTGTGATTGGTAAATTTCTTAAGGCTTAAAGCTTACTATACCTATTGTGGGTCGGGACTTAAAGTCGTAAAGTCGTAAAGTCTTTGATCGTGAGAAACTTTGTGCATTTCGGAAGCACCTTACGACTTTTATGTAGACGAGGCATAAGTCCTGATCTATAATAGGTGTAATAAACTTTAAACCACAAGAAATTGACTAATCACGATTGATTATTCTTTTATAATTCGACTATGATCGTTCGATTTTTTACGGCTTAAAGCTTATTACACTTATTGTAGATCGGGACGAAAGTCCCGTCTACAATAGGACTAAAATATGGTTATAAGAAGTAATAGTAAGAAATTGACCAATCACAGTCGATTATTCTTCTCACATTCGACTGTGATTGGTCAATTTATTACTCTTATTTCTTACAGCCATACTTTACTCCCATTGTAGACGGGCCTTAAGACTTTATGATTTTACGACTTCTATTGTAGACGAGGCATAAAGATATTTGGATACCTATTATAGAATATGTCGGAATCGATTCCGGCCGGAATTATTTCGTTATTCCCTACATTTATACAAAACCAGTTTATTGGTCACATATTATCTAAAATATCTTGTAAAATAATATGCAACCAATAAACTGGTTTTGTGTAACACATTGTACGTAGCTGGAAAGCACCCATAGTCTTTTCTGGTAGAAACGGAATTATTTCGATCGTAATGGATTTCATATTAGGGTTGTATTCCAAAACGTCCTTTTTGAGGAGAATTTCACTCAATATCTATAGTTCACGTTACATATACTACAGAGTATTGAATAAAATTTCAGGTTTAGGAATACAGCCTAGTTACCTTGAAGAGCAATATACGACGCAACGCATGATATACAATGTATGTACAGCTCTATCAGAAAACAATAAACTCATTCGTACATGCGTCATGTAGTTGTATTCCAACACGGCGCAATCAGTCGCGCAGTTTGGAGGGAACGTTGAGATTTGTAATTGGTAACGCCATCTTGCAAACACTCCTAAT
>NW_022639829.1:89943-90064 GCF_010583005.1 Odontomachus brunneus | reverse complement strand
CATGATATACAATGTATGTACAGCTCTATCAGATGTGACGATCCGGAAAGCGTCACGACAACCGGAAGTAATGAATAAGAAAAACGCCGAACAACCGCGCGCGGAATAACCGCAATGTCAA
>NW_022639829.1:86998-89933 GCF_010583005.1 Odontomachus brunneus | reverse complement strand
GGGAGAATCGGCTCCGAAAACGTGTGGAGGCATTGCCGCCCTTCCTGAGACTATCCTGAGCCCATACTGTCTCCGATTCTAAAATCCTAAGAGCTGCCGGTTCCGACGATTCCGAGACACGCGAATTTCGTGCAACGTATCGCATCTCGCGTTTATCGAGGTGGTGCGGCCTTTCCGTACTTGGCACCCAACTATCGTACTCGTTTTCGTGGTGTGACTCAGAGCCGACGGCAAATTGTCGACGCGGCTGACAGGACTGTTTGCCGTCGCTCGCGAAATAATCTCGCGAGTCGCGTCGCACTATACAAAAACATTAGTAATAATATTAAAAATAAAATAGGGTAATAAAACATTAGTAGTAATATTAAAAATAAAATAGGGGATATTTATCAAAATATTCTCATGAAATTCGTCAATGCACGCGTAGAGAGTCAGGCCTCTGTATCTTTTTTTTCTGTATCTTCTCGGCTTACCTGGGTTCAATTCTCATACTAAACGAAACAGATTAGAAAACAGATTAGAAAGAAAAGGATACATTTACTCAGCAAACACAATGTTATATGTAACTTGTAATTACATGTTACTTGTAATTTTCTACTCAACAATGTAACTGTTGCCACAAAATATTTTTATCACAAAATCTCTCTCTTCGTACAAATCACATAATGGTCGTATACTAAGATATACAGTAATTTATTTGTTTTATTACTTACGTCTATTCCATATGAATTAATGCGGCAACAATATATTTCATATTTCCTGTGAGATCCTCTTCATCGCTGTCGCTGTCAACTTTTTTCGGATAAAGGCATCCTGTAGCCCTTGGCATAAATTTGTTTGATGTCAATAATAACAATGTCGCTACAAATGTTGCTACATTTGTATACATGAAAAGCCGAAGAGGGCAGACCAACATTATAAAAATGATCCACTTCTAAGAAACGTTTTACAGCCAAACAATAAGAATTGTTGCCTGTAATAATATTGAAGACAAGACAAATCGACCCATCTATCAAAATACAACAATTGTCTCGCATGCGGGTACTTAGGCGTATTCCATTCCATTCAATTTTATTATAAGAATTACTATTTTCGCTGTTCTTACATAGCATAAAAACATGAATGAATGAATCGATATTGAGAATATTATTTCGTCCGTGATGTCGTATATCTGTCATTCTATTAGCAAATTGTTATAAAGGTAGGCCTGGTTTTCTACAATATTTTCTGAAAATTAACATATTGTTTTCGTACGGAAAAGCGGAAAATGATTCTAAACTACCAAAACGCCTAACGTCGTTTGTCAGATGAAGCAGACCGTGAACATTGTAACTATTAAAATTTGAACCAAACAGAATTTTAGCTCGAAGTACAAACTTTTGCAGTGCAAGTTCCGCGAATGTGAGATGCTTCTGCGAGTGATATTTAAAAAGTAAGACTCTTATAGCAGTGTGTAAAAGCAAGAAGTGCTTGTATAATTGTTCGTCTAAAATATCATACACGACAACAGGCCCTGTATACAGAAGAAATTGACGAAATTCTGTTGCTTTATATTTAGAATATGAATCTAAAGATCTAGGACGTCTTGAAAAATCTGTTGGACAATATTGTTGTAAATTATGTAAACGATATAAATTATATGAACGAGCGCTGATTGTGGAAAGTGCTACAGCCGAAAATTTAGCTAACCGTGAATATTTGCCATGTACCCAAACGGACAATATTTTTTTCATTACGCCCAAACATACTAAATGCATGTACTCGAAGGGCACTTAAAAAACCATTCCTATCGGCAACATAGATAACGGGCTTATACACTCTTTATAATGATCTTCATCGAGATGCAATTTATACTCTTCGTCGGTACGAGGAGGATGATGGATACCATGAAATACGTTACGACCATCGCTCAGGGTGCCAGAAATTTTGCACTTAGAACAGGGATGAGAAGACATATGACTACAATGATTTAAAATGAAGGCTCGAGCAGGTGCTTCAGCTATGAAAGACTTTAATTTTATTGGTAAAAGGCTGCCACGAAAATGAACAACTCCCTTCGATATAAGTGCTGTAACATTATCAATGACTTTTTCAAAAAAGCAACAGGTTCATAAGGCTTTTGTGAACCTTTATAAATTCCTACAACAATTGGTTTGATATTTCGCATGTTTACTAATCTACATTGGATCGGCCAGATTTGAATGGTAAATGACTTATCTAAAGTACATCCATCGGTGTTGATATCAATTTCTAATTCTGTACTAATGGAACGAAAAAAAGAATTTGAGAGACTTTCAACAATGCCTACCTCCAGATCAAAATGAACGTATTCCCCTGGCTCAACTTTGGATATTATGACACGATGCCGTGGTGTGTTTACAAGAGTCCTAACACCTTTGGGCAAATTACTAAAGCAAGTGTGCGATCTTAAAACAGATAATATACTATTACCTGGAGAGTGCGTTAAATTATTCTGAACAAAAGAAGATGCTAGATTGTCACTGAAAGATGGGTCAGACAAATTGGTAAGAAATGAAGAGGATGTATTGGGAGTGCAAATTAGTTCGATTCGTTTTTTTTTGTGGTCAAAAATGTATTTATTTCAGAACAAAATGAATGAAGATTAATCAAAGTATTGTCCATCGCTGGCTACTACTTTTTCTCACCTTTCAGGCAATTTTCGAATTCCATCTCGAAAAAATGTCTCGTTTTTTGAGGCGATCCAAGTTAGGAGACAATTTTCGATTTCTGCGAAAGAAATGAATCGGTTACTTGCCAAATCGTGCTGCATCCGTCGGAACAACCAGTAATCAGATGGAGCAAAGTCCGGCGAATACGGCGGGTGCGGTAAAATATCCCACTTGAGCGTTTCCAAATAATTTTTTACGACTTTTGCGACATGAAGCCGAGTGTTATCATGCAGAAGAATAACTTT
>NW_022639829.1:86706-86984 GCF_010583005.1 Odontomachus brunneus | reverse complement strand
TGCCAAATCGTGCTGCATCCGTCGGAACAACCAGTAATCAGAAGGAGCAATGTCCGGCGAATACGGCGGGTGCGGTAAAATATCCCACTTGAGCGTTTCCAAATAATTTTTTACGACTTTTGCGACATGAAGCCGAGTGTTATCATGCAGAAGAATAACTTTGTCATGTCTTTGCTCGCATTCCGACCGTTTCTTTCGTAATGCACGGCTCAAACGAATCAATTGTAGCCTATACCGATGGCCCGTAATAGAATCGCCAGGTTGTAGCAGCTCATAGT
>NW_022639829.1:84714-86696 GCF_010583005.1 Odontomachus brunneus | reverse complement strand
TGCCAAATCGTGCTGCATCCGTCGGAACAACCAGTAATCAGAAGGAGCAATGTCCGGCGAATACGGCGGGTGCGGTAAAATATCCCACTTGAGCGTTTCCAAATAATTTTTTACGACTTTTGCGACATGAAGCCGAGTGTTATCATGCAGAAGAATAACTTTGTCATGTCTTTGCTCGCATTCCGGCCGTTTCTTTCGTAATGCACGGCTCAAACGAATCAATTGTAGCCTATACCGATGGCCCGTAATGGAATCGCCAGGTTGTAGCAGCTCATAGTATACAACACCCTTTTGGTCCCACCAGATACACAGCATGACCTTCGAATCATGAATATTCGGCTTTGGTGTTGATGTTGAGGTCGATGGCAACGATTGACCGGGCATAGCGTAGTATTTTTTCTTCTTATCGTAGAATATTCATTTTTCATCCCTAGTCACAATCCGATGTAAAAAAAAACCCTTTCTTTGTTGCCTTTGAATCAGCTGCTCGCAAGTGAAAAATCGCCTTTCAACGTCTCTCAGTTTGGGAGCGGTGCACTTGGACACGGTGCATTTGGACACAGCCAATCACAGCACTGTGTGATTAGAGACATTTGTCCCTTGGAACAGCGACTTGATTGGACTGTGTCCAATTGCCCCGTGTCCAACTGATATACACCCCTCAGTTTCAGTTCATAAGGCACCCAATTGCCTTGCTTGTGAATCATTCCCATGGATTTCAATCGTACGGAAACTGCTTGCTGCATAACTCCCAATGATTCTGCAAGCTCCTCTTGCGTTTGACTCGGATCTTCATCGAATAATGCCTCCAATTCTTTGTCTTCGAATTTTTTTGGCTGTCCAGAGCGAGGCTTGTCTTCAACGCTGAAATCACCATTCTTGAAATGTCGAAACCATTCCCTACATGATTTATTAGTTGGAGCATTGTCACCATAAACTTCTACAAGCATTCGATGCGCTTCAGCTGCACTTTTCTTCCAATTAAAACAGAAAACTAAAACCTCCCGCAAATGCTGCTTAGTTAACACAAAATTTGACATATTCAACACAGTAAAAAACAGGGGTTTTGTATGAAACTCAAAGCGATATAAATAGAATATTATTGACAGATGTCTAACCTCTCTGGAACCACCGAAATCAACTGTCACTATGAAACATTCATAACAGCCAGAGCCATCTTTTGAAAACGGACCGAACTAATTTGTACTCCCAATACAAGAAACATCAGAAGAGGTTGAAGAAGAACAAGATTCCCTATCATCCTCAATATTCATACAAATTTTATGGACATCGTGAGTAACGAAATTAAAGTTATTTGAAGATGTATTTTCTGCAACCGATGAACCCGGTATATCTTGTAATATAGAATTATTACTACAGTGTACACGTGCATTATATCTTCGTGTTTTGTAAGAATTTTTCATGCGCAACCTAAGTCTGATGTCACAAATCTCCCTATTTTGCTATCTCATGGATAATTTATGGAGCGTTTTACGCGAAGTGAATATTTTTAAATGTTGGTCCATATTTACGTAACCTAGTTGTAGTAGATACGAGCCAAATTTAACATCTAGAAAAGCAGGAGTTTCAAAATATGATGTTACTCTCTCTCTCTCTTTCTCTCTCTCACTCTTTTCTCCCTCTTTTTCTTCTTCTTCGAGATAGCAGGAGGCAAATAAACACAGTGAAACACAGCTCACAAATGCGTTGAGTACAGAACCCGCTACAGACTTCTATACATAAACAATACTGCTGATTTCCCACGAAAACCGTGTGGAGTGGAGGGAGTGTAGGACGTCATGATGTACGCAGCATTTAATTTGGTCTGTTCTTTTTAACTGCACTGCTGAACTAATGCAATAAGTTAGAGTGAAATAAATATACTTTCTCTTACTCTAACTTATTGCACTAGTTCAGTACTGCAGCTAAAAAGAACAGAGCAATTGATTGCGTTCAGCAGAGAAAGCTGCTTTACTACTGTT
>NW_022639829.1:77080-84398 GCF_010583005.1 Odontomachus brunneus | reverse complement strand
TTTTCCTCCTCACGCTACGCCGCTAACACCTACGATCGCGAACGCATACAGGGCGTAAGATAACGGCGACAACGAGCGCCTTTAAACCAGCAAGGAAAGACCAGGATAAATAAACAGATTAAAGCCGATGAGGCAACGAAATCCGAACGACGAACAATAGTGTATCCGGAAACAATTCCGACCGCGTCCCGCCGGCCGCTCGCGCGCCCGACGCTCGCAGCTGATCGCGAGACGACAACAACGGCTCCCGACGAGAGCAAAAACGCGACCACGCGCCAACGGCGTAACGTCGCCTGTAAATAATTGTAAATAGCTTCGAAAGTAGAATATAGTTTCACATTATTATCACCTATACCACTGGTTTTCATTTCACACACGAAACCCGGACCACACCGGCTAAGACTATCCCGCACGTAACGTAAGGCCGTTACACAGAAAACAATAAACTCATTCGTACATGCGTCATGTAGTTGTATTTCAACACGGCGCAACCAGGCGCGCAGTTTGGAGGGAACGGTGAGATTTGTAATTGGTAACGCCATCTTGCAAACACTCCTAATTGGATTTTGAGTAACTACATGTTAAATGTTACAATCATTCCGAGTTTGACTGTTAGCGAAATGAGTTCACTGAAGTCTTGCACGTGAGGACTTTCTGAAAAGTGAACAAGTGTGAACAAGAATATCTTTACTGATAGTATTACTATTTGTGTTGCAACGACGATTTCTTCCCATTTTAATCGAAGCCTATGAAGCAGAATATAGGTACGCACTGCGACGAGACTCGCGAAATTATTTCGCGAGCGACGGCGGATGGTCGCCCGTCCGCCGCGTCATCAAATTGCCGTCGGCTTTGAGTCACGCCACGAAAACGGGAACGGTAGTTGGGCACCAGGTGCGGAAAGGCCGCACCACCTCGGTTAACGCGAGATTCAATAGGTACCACGAAATTCGCGTGTTCCGGAGCCGTCGGGGCCGGCAGCTCTCAAGATTTTAAGTCGGAGACAGGATGGATCAGGGGAAGGCGGAAATGACTCGACTCGTCTTCGGTAATAATGAGTTTATTGGCGGGACTCGCGCACGTCCCGGTACTTAGTACGGTAACAGTTACAAAAACGAAACGCGAATCGCGAGATAACCGGGCTCGCGACAACGGGACGCGGAGCCCGAGGCCGATTTCCTCGGGCGAGCCTTGATTCACGCGCGCGCGCGGCCACTCCGCGGACGAGACGACGATACGGAAACCGGACGAGACGTAACAATCAACGGAGCAAAAATGAGGGGTCTTACAAGACAGCGGCGGCTCCCTGGACGTTGGCGACGGCTGCGGTGACAATGGCGGTCCTCCGGTGGGTGTCCACATTGCGCGTCCTCTCTCTCTCTCTCTCTCTCTCTTTCTCTGTCTGGTACGCGCGGTTTTGACGCTCTATACGGTGTGTCCGCTCGCGGCGTCGGTCGCGGTAAGGCTGACTCCCTATAGGCTCCGGGAGGATCGCGCATCCTTGCGCATCCCCCTCCGTCGTTTCCCCTCTGATCCTGTGATATTCGGCCGTCGGGAATCGGCATTTGTCGACTTAATTGTCTTGAGACGTTTCTGTCTCGAGACATTGTTGTCAGTGGATCTTCTCGCTGCCTCTCTCGACGCTCCCGTTTTTTTCTTCTAGGCTCTCGTGACGGCTGCGTTTGTTAAAAGTAAACATAGTTGACAGGATACTGTCTACTTGCGATACTGTATTCTTGCTCCAGAATATTCTAAGCGATACAAGATTCGCGATTATTGAGCGAGCGATAATTCGGCATAATGTACTATTAAATAGTGAGAGAGCGATTCACCTGATCTTGAGCGGTGTGGGGTTGTCGGTCGCGGCTTCCTAGTTCCTCGATGTCCTCCGCTTCCGAATCCTGGTGGCTGGCAAGGGACGCCGAGGGGCACAAAGTTGGGGACGCGCTGACCTTCACATCTGCTCCGCTCGCAAAATTCGCTTCCTATGTTTGTTTTAAGGACGTTCACAAACAAACATCCGACGGTACGCGATGATCGAGAATACTCGCCGAAACCGTTAGCGACGCGATACGCGAAAACTCTCACACAAATCCGGTACGGTTTTCTTGAGACGGACGCTTCCACGGCTGCCACGTCACAGCACATATTAATAATATCCCGACGGAAAACATGTGAATCCCACGGTGAATCTGTATAGATTTAACACCATCTATGTCGATGAAACGTGGATTTCACAAACTGATTTCATGTGAATTTCCCTTGCGTATATCAGTTGACTGTTACTGTCACTTTACGTTTACGCAATGTAGGTAGCAATTATGAATATTTTCCTAAGGCGTGATCTAATGCGAAACGTTAACTTCTCATCAACTTTTCATGTTAACTTTTTCGCCACCAAGCTTTATGCTTGAAAGATTTGCATGAAAATTGAAGGAAAAGTTCATATTTCCACGTTTGATGTAGTTATATCATCATGATTAGACAACATTAATTATGAACTAAATATCTTAAAGACATCCAAAATATATTCTATCTTTTTTAGATCTTTTGCACATCTTGAATATATCTTTTAGTATTCTGTGCTGTCTAGACAAGTTCATGTATAACTTATCATTTTCTCCAAGTTATGGTTTAGGAAAAAAGTCATGATCGCTACTCAAATCTCTATACTTTATTCTCAGAAACAGAGATGTGTGTGATCGTGTGCCATCTGCAAAGACATTCATATGTCTATCTTGTTCTACAATTGCGAATCAAGCACTATATTTGGCATCTCTGCTTGGAAATAAATATTAATGAAAAAATGCATGTATTGTGTATGTGTGCGTGTGCGTATGTGTGTGTGTGTGTGTGGGTGTGTGTGTGTGTGGGTGTGGGTGTGGGTGTGTGTGTGTTTGTAGGTAGGTAAAGGAGTGTCCCACAATGTTTTGTTGTCAATATGTCTTCTCAGCAAAGTAGCACAATCGTTATGAGTAATATAACATGAGGAAACAAGAAATCTTTTTTCAGATCAGATATCTTGTTTCCTGATGTTATATTACTCATAACAATTATGCTACTTTGCTGAGAAGACTTATTAACAACAAAACATTCTGGGACATTCCTTTATCTACCTACACACACACACACACACACACACACACACACACACACACACACACACACATGCATTTGTTTCATTAATATTTATTTCCAAACAGAGGTGCCACATGTAGTACTTGATTTGCAACTGTAGAAGATAGACATTTCACTATCTCTTAGCAACATGGTACACACACAAACACATCTCTGCTTCTGAGAATAAAGTATAGAGCTTTGATTGCGTTAATGTGAGCTTTGATTGCGTAAGTGTTAGAGTAACAGAGCATGTTAATATGTTCGCATAGTATATAAAACATGTTATCATTGATATATTTACATACATAGATGGATCGACAAAAGCGGCATATTACCAAACCAGCACGGTATCAAACAACCTCGTCTGAAGAGGAATCACCAAAGCGGAAAGGAAGGACAGCGACATCATTCATACCTAGAATAGTCGAGGATGACATCAATGACATCGCAAGGACAATCGAAAAAGATAATAATATACTTTGAAACACCTTACAAGGATCACCAGAAACAAATACACCACGCATACATACAGAAGCATGCAGAAACATACAAACATTTACTAACACTGACTGTGTCACAACATATACCTCACATATACCGACACAAGCACAATACAATAATACGTCACACGTCACGCAGAGATATATAAATTTTGACTACTCTGGACACATACAGCCACATACAGGATATACCACACACGCACAGACATACTCAAATTTGGAATATCCTCCATACTCAGAGTCACTCAATAACACGCAAAGTTTTACACAACGTATAAATCGTGATAAAACGTATTATACTAATGACACTTTATCTGAGTTGCAGAATGTCATCCAAGGAGTGGGAAATCAACAACAACGTGGACATGAGGGACAAGCAATGCATCATGCACAGAGGACCCCCATGCAGAAAGAAACAACCAATAAAAGGTACAATGAAAATAGGGATCTGCTAAATGAATGGCAGAAAATTTACCGGTGTAAGTAGGAAGTATACATTAATATTTATGTATAATTATAGCAAGGCAGAGGAACAATTGAGCAGAATGGAAGAAAGACTGTGTAATATGAAATTGATTATAAAGTATGTATTGCATATTTTGTTCGTATAATGCGTTATGCTTGATATTCTGACCATATTTCACATTGTTACTTGCAGGACAATTCAAGCAACATAGCAGAAAATTCTAAAATGTGTCCAACAGAGCTATTCACCAAAGCCACATGGACTATCAATTACAACATTGGAAGAAATGAATGCATTTGAAAATCAGGATGAACAATGTTATTCGGAAACAGTAAGTACGATTACAACTATTCTTAGCAGAATTAATTACTGTAATCAGAACGAATTGTTTAAGCATTATATTAAGATGTCATTTTTTCCAGGTAACTTATTTACATTATATTGTTGGCTTCAATCTGAAGGAAGCTACACAATTGTGTCTGAAGGAAGTAATGTCCGATGCCTTCACATCTTTTACGTGGTTCGGCCGCGAGGAAGGACGCCGAGCATTATATAACACTCGACTGGCACGAGCCATATATAGTAAGGAATTTCTATCTATTAATGATACCATCTTTCATGTGTTAGTGAAAAACAATTTACCGTAATGGTATACTTATTTTCCGCACGTATTGCGCCTGTTTTCCAGATGCAATTTGCAGGAATCGCCACTTCGACAAACCCATAAGATCGGAGTTCTAGAAGCAGATGAGGGAGGCCCTTTGTATAACGAAAAAGAGATATCGCCAGTGAATTCACGTCCAACAGTTACAAGGAACAGGGCAAACGAGAACATGTAGAACGACGAGGAAGAGGAAGAAGACAACATGGAGGAATCGAGCACCTAAGAATGTGAAATGTAAGTTGAAAGTTTCCATTGAAGCAAGTTTGCAGCAAACACAATGCTACATGTAACGCATATGTTAGATATAATTTTCTACTGTACAATGTAATCGTTATATAACACGTGTCTTATGTAACAGTTACATTGTTGAGTAAAAAATTACAAGTAACATGTACGTTACATATAACATTGTGTTTGCTGAGTAAATGCTTCCTTTTCTTTCTATTCTGTTTTCAAATCTGTTTCGTCTAGTATGAGAATTGAACCCAGGTAAGCCGAGAAGATACAGAAAAAGAAGATACAGAGGCCTGACTCTCTACGCGTGCATAGACGAATTTCGTGAGAATATTTTGATAAATATCCCCTATTTTATTTTTAATATTACTACTAATGTTTTATTTATTTATTTATTTATTTTTTGATAACTCAGGGGAAAATGCATTACGCATCCCCCGGAGACCCGGGGAGGTCTCCGGGGGTATGTGGGACTCCCCTTCCTCTCTCTAAAGGAGAGGAGGAGGTATACCCACTAAAAACCTCTGAGTGTGTCCTTCGCCGCGCGAGTAGGGCGACCCCCTGGCATCGCATTTCGGCATTCTTCGGGGGGCCGCCCTGCGCTAGCGCTAATGCGCTCCTTACCTGGTGAGGGGAGGAGCGGGTTACGTACCCGCGGGCCTGCCGCTCACCAGTTACGCCGTCCTCGGCATTTGCGCGGCGAGAGGCGGACACACGACCTCTCGCCGCACCCATCCCGTTGGTTCTGGGCGGGTTTTTGGGGTTGTTGACGGCAGGTATCCCCGCCTACCGCCGACCCCCCCCGGAACCCACTCGTATCACCTATTGAGGGCCGGGTGAGAGGACGCCCCAGGACGCGCCTCCGAGATCGGTGGGCGCGATCCGAGCGTCCCCGCACGCCCCTTCGTGGGTGGGCTTCACTCCAACTTTCGGAGTTAATTCGGAGTGGCCCGTCAGGGCAGCAGGCAGCCGGGGGGATTGGAAGGGGAGAAGTCCTCCCCTCCCATAGCCGCCCGCAGGTGAAGGCGTTCCTACCCTAGGTGGGAGGGGAACCCCTTAATTGGGGTTCCCTTCCGGGACTCTGTACCTGAGGTGGGCGGGAGGGGAGCGGGGACGCCACCTGCGACCCCGCCTTGCACCTCGTCCTCCTCATCCTCCTCCGAAGAAGAGGTGGAGGGAGGGAGCGGTACAACCTCCGCCTCCCCCCTCCTAACTCTTTCGGCGGCCTCCTTCCGCTCCATAACGGAGGAGCAGAAGGGAGACCACCGCCTCGCAGGCCTCTTTGCTCCCGACCATAGCTTTGACTACGGTCGGGAGCGAGAGGTCGCCGCCAACTACTGCGATCAGGACACCGCGATCGGCAGCCCACGCCTGGTATTCAGCCAGGGTGTCCTGATCGGCCGCACAGTGGTGGCAATGCGCCGTACGCTCTTTCCCTATGCGACACAGGTACTCACCGAAGCAGCCGTGCCCGGTGAGCACCTGTGTCAGGTGGAATTTTAACCCGCCGTGGCCCCTGTCCACCCATTCGAGGAGACAGGGGCGGATGGCTTCGATGGTCCGCCTGCCCGGCACGTTGGGCCATCCGAGTTGCCTTTTCCAGCGTCGGAGGGCCTTACACCGGGCCAGGGCTCGGATCCGCCCTATGGTCCCGGCCGACAGAGCTTCACCCTCGTCGCGGAGCCTCCTCAGGCGGGTGTACGTGTCAGCGTACACCCTAGCGAGGAGGTCCGCAGGGATCATGCCGGCCAGGACCGTGACGGCTGCATGCGACACGGTCCGATAAGCGCGGGTGAGACGATTGGCCATGACGCGCTGGGCGCTATTAACTAGCGCCCGTATGCGACGACTGGCCCCCATCTCACCCGCCCACACAGGGGCCCCGTAAAGGGCCATTGAGTGGACCGTGTTGGCATACAGCCGCCTCACCATTGTCTTTGGACCACCGAGGTTGGGCAGGAGACAGGCAAGCGCGCCCGCCATCCTGCCCAGCTTGGGGCTGAGTCGACTAAAGTGTTCGACAAAGCCCCAAGTGCCATCCAGGGTGAGGCCCAAGTACTTCAGCGCGGGCCCCACCACAACGCAGGTGTTTTCCACCATGATGTGGGCCTGTGGGGACGGCCCCTCGGACCGAGCGTGCAGGAACAACGCTTCGGTCTTGTTGGGAGCCACCCTCAGGCCCAGCGCCCGAATAGAGCGTACGACGCATTCGACGGCCACGTTGACTTGGGCCGTCGCTTCCCCCCAGTCGGCGCCCCCGGACAGCACTAGCGTGTCGTCCGCGTAGCAGACGACTGTGCTGCCTAGGGGAAGGGCTATCCTAAGCACGCGGTT
>NW_022639829.1:70617-77070 GCF_010583005.1 Odontomachus brunneus | reverse complement strand
GTGCTGCCCAGGGGAAGGGCTATCCTAAGCACGCGGTCGTATGCGAGGTCCCACAACAGGGGCCCCAAGACAGACCCCTGCGGGACCCCGCACCGCATGCCCCTTCCGCGCTGGAGTCCGTCTCGGTCGACGAACCCCAGAGTCCTCTCCCGAAAATAGGCCCGGACAATATGGACCAGGTAGAGGGGAAAGCGGTGATATCGCATCGCCTCCTCTACCCGGTCCCAGGGGAGGGAGTTGAAGGCATTTGTTATATCTAACGAGACTGCCGCAACTACCCTCCCCTCCTCCATCTCGGCCTCCGCGAAGGCCCTCACACGGAGAATGGCGTCCATCGTGGAACGGCCAACGCGGAAGCCATACTGAGCGTCGCTCAAGTCCGGGCCCTCCTGGGAGAGGTGCCGGACGAGGCGGGCCACCACGATCCTTTCGAAAAATTTACCCACCTCGTCCAATAGGCAAATTGGCCTATACGCGGAAGGGGCGTCCAGGGGCCGGCCCACCTTGGGTATGAGGACCAGCCCCGCCCTTTTCCACCGACTGGGGAAAGTACCCGTCCTGAGGCACCCGGTGAAGATGTGCCTCAGGCGGGCCCCGACATCGGCCAAGACCAGGGCCCATGCTCGACCCGGGACCCCGTCCGGTCCAGGGGCTTTTTTCGCCCCGCCGAGCCGGCGGGCAGCCCGGGTCAGCTCGTCCCCGGACACCTCCCACTCCTCGTTCCAGTCCGGCGGGGGACCCTCGTACGGAAGGGGCGGCGGCCCCTCCTCCGGGAAGAGGGCCCCCACCACATTATCGAGGAGTGGGGGTTCGAGACTTTCCGTCACAGGGGGCGCCCAGGGTCTCAATCTTTGCAGGATTATCCTGTACGGGCGCGCCCAAGGGTCCTTGTCCAGGGACTTGAGCATATTCTCCAAGGACCTGGCCTTGGCCTTCACAATAGCTACGTGCAGGGCTTTCCGTGCGGTCCGGAAAGCCCTGCGCGCCCTCGTCGCCTCGGCGACGTTCCCCGCCCTTCTGGTCCGCTGCATGCGTCTTCTGGCCTGGACGGAGGAGCGCCTAAGTTCGGCTATCTCCTCCGTCCACCAGTACGCGGACCTGAAGGGCGTGGGGCGAACTCGGGGCATGGAGGCGTCGCACGCTCTCTCCATATCTGCCCCGAGTTCTTCCGCCTCCTCCTCCACATTGTCCGGGGACAGAATGGGTCGAGGAGGGTCGTCTCCCCGAACTCACTCCGCCGCGGGGATGGACGCTTTGAGGGCGTCTTCGTCCATTTTACGGAGGGCCCATCTGCCGGGCCGCCCGCGCTCCCTTTCCCGGCGGCGCCGGAGCACCTCGGGGGAGATGGCGGAGAGGATCACCTCTATGTAGAGATGATCGGAACCAGTGTCGATCCCCTCCGCCACCCTCCAACCCCCCACCGCGCGCACCGCAGGGCCATTGACCCATGTGAGGTCAATGATAGATTCGCCCTGCGGGCGCACGCAGGTGCTCACCGAGCCTTCATTGAGAAGATGAAGGCCGGTCGACGCCGCCCAGGCCTCGGTGAGCCGACCACGATGATTGGTGACAGGAGAACCCCACGCGCCAGATTTGGCGTTGAAGTCCCCGGCCACCACCACAGGGTGGGGGGCACACCGTCTAATGACCCTCGCCACCCTGTCAAGGTGTTCCTCGTAGTCGACTCCCGTCCACCTTGGGGGAGCGTAAAGGGCGACCACTACTAGGGCCCCCCATTTCACCGCCACCAAGAATTCCTCGGCCTCTATGAGCGTCGGCCGGGGAGATTCCTGGCAGCACCTCCAATAAATCGCGGCCGAGCCCCCCGGTAGCCCGAACCAGCGTGAGTCGCCGGCCGGGATCCGGTAGGGCTCGGACACAACGCCCAGGCCTACTCCGCGTTCGGCGAGCGAGTGCAGGAATAGGTCCTGGGCGATCCTCGTGTGGCCTAGGTTGGCCTGGAGGAGTTTAGACGCCATCTTTGTTGGGTGCCGCGTACACCTCCTCCAGGCCAGCCACCTCCATAAAAACGGGGGCTATTTCCGCTCCCCCCCCCGATGTCTCACCGCCCACCGTCGGCGGGCGAGTCTCCTCCATCTGCATCTCGGGGAGGACCATTGGGTCCTCAGGTGCAGATGGGCCAGCCTCCTCTCTCCTGGGTCTCCTGGGGACCCTCTTCTCCTTCGGGGGAGGGGTTACTTGGCCCAACCCAGAGGGCCCCGCAACCGGCTCCTGAGATGTCGGTTGCTGCAGGCCGCCAACCTGTGGGGAGTGGGAGGGAGGCGAGGCTCGGGCTTTCCCCGCCCCTTTCTTCCCCTTCCCCTTCTTCTTTTGGGAGGCGATACACGCCTCCCCACCCAAACGATGGGTCGCCTCTCTTCCGGCCGTGGAGCACACCGGGCACACAACACGCCCGGTGTACTCGGCAGCCCGATGACCCGGGCCGCCGCAGCGGTAACAGACGCCGGATCTATCGACGTCGCTGCGGCAGTGCTGGTGGACGTGCCTCTCTTCCAAGCAGCGGAAGCAGTGCAGGGGCCTCGCCGCCAACACCTCTACCCGGGCCATCCCCCAGCCGACCAGGATGCGGCCCGCCTCCGCGACCTTTCTGGCCACGGCGACGAAACACCGCACCCAGGCGGTTCCCAAACCATTGGGAGCTCCCTTAATCCCCCCTACCCTGATGTCGGAGGGATCTCCGCCCGAGGCGTCTGCCACGGCCGCCGCTATATCTGCGACCGTGACAGAATCCCCTAGATTATGAAGGCGGACCTCCGCTTTTTTGGAGGGGCAGTCCACCCTGACCCCCTCTTCTCCCGTCAGCACCATCCTGAGTCTGGCGGCCAGGGTGTTGGCAAGTTTATCCCCCTCCGGGCCGGGAACCTCAAGCAGGAGAGCTCCAGTAATGGCCCTCCTGCACTTGAGTTTATTGATCCCCAGCTCCGAGAGGGGAATCTTATTCCTAGCGGTGCGCATCACCTCGCTGTATTTACCAGCCGGGCAGGTGATGCACACCGCTGCAGACGTTGGCGCTTTTAGGCGCGGCGCACCCTTCCCACCCTTCCCGCCCAATTTCCCATTCGAGTCGGGGGAGGGTTTCTCCCTCCCCGCCCCCTTCGAGGGGTTCGGAGGTGGACGGTTGGCCGCCTCCTTCTTCCCCTTGGGGGGCTGGGTCTTGCCGCTAGGAGAAGGGGGGGTTTACTCCCCCCAAGGTCGGCTACGACTTTTTCGCCCTTCGACCCACCACCTTATTCCAGCTGTCCGATGTGGACGGCTGGGAGGAAAAGCGGGTCGCAGCCTCCTTGTCAGGCTGCTGCTTTCCCGCCTCCCGTGAGGAGGCACTGACTCCTCCCTTCGGAACCCCCTTCTGGCCTCCTGGAACCCTAAGGTTACCAGCAGGGCCCGCCTGGACGCTTTCCTTCCTATTTGTACGGGGAGCTGCCGGGGTTGGGAGGACCTGGGGCACAGCTCCCTCCTTCCCCTTCTACCCCTTCTTCTTTTTCTTTTTGTTTGGGGCCTTAGGGGCCCCCTCGTTGGGAGCCACTCCCGGAGTCCGGGAGGGTCCCGCTGTCCCCCCTTGTCGGCCGCTGGGGAGGGAGGAGGAGGGTCGGCGATGCTCCTCCGCCTCCACATCCATCGCCGATTCAGTCCCCGCAGGCGTGGGTAAGGGAGGATGAATGCCCATTCGGGCCAAGAGCCTGGGAATCAAATTTTCCAGGCTCGCCTCCAGTCCGCCATCGGATGTAGCAGCGGACGCCGGTTCCGCCACTCTCTCTCGCTCGATTACGTGAGAGACCCCCTTGAGCGGAGGTCTAGTCACCGAGGGGATGGTCTCTCCTGGTTGCAGGCGGCAGGAGAGATCAGGGGTGGGATCCGGGAGGACGATGAAAGTCCCCCGGGCACCCTCCCCCTCCGACTCCGTCTCCTTGATGATGGGTTGCCGCGTCGCCGCCCTCCTCTGTCTAGGAGGGGAGGGCTGAGGTATAGGAGCCCTCACCGCAGCGGCTTTGTCGGCCTCCAGCTGCTTCACTTGGGCCTTCAGGGCCTCGTTTTCGGTCCTGAAGGCCTCGTTTTCCGCCCTAATGTGGGTCAGATTCCCCCTCAGCTGCCGGATCTCCTTCCTGAGATTTTCCCACTCCGTCTCAGTGACGACGTGACCGTCCTGTTGCGACCGCTGATTTAGTACAGCGGCCGCCGCCGAGATGGACACCGTCGCGTCCCCTAGGGCCTTAACTGTCGTATCCTTGAGGTTTGAGCAGCCCTGGGCCACCTTCTGCAACAAGCCGACCTGCTCGGTGACAACAGCCCCTAGCCCAGCCGAGGAGGTCTCCTTGAACTGTTCTAGGAGGTCCGCCTCCTCGTACTGGGCCGTCCTCACTTTGCACGTGTATTTAAGTGCAGCGGAGGGATCCACGGCGAGCTCCTCGTTCCTACCGTGCAACTTCTTTTTAGCGAAGGTGTTTTTCGCTTTTAGTGCCTCCGCCGTAAAGCACCCTTCATGCGAGGGGTTTTTCGGGAGACGCCCCCCTGCCGTCCTTCTTTTTCCTCCGGAACATAGGTTGCTTCTCCTTTGTGTTCCCATTCTCCGAGGAGGAACATGTGTCGGATGGCTCACCAACCATCTCAATCTCCCGGTCAGGGAACGGGGAAGGGGAAGGAGAAGCGAGCCTCCTCCTCTTTCCCGCCAGACGCGACGTCCTGGAACTTAACGGGCCGGGGCGGTTCGCTGTTTCCTTCCCAGTGGAGGTCGTGGGTTCGACCTCCGTCACCTCCTGATCCGAATCCTCGGATTCCTCCCCCCCCGCGCAACCTCAATGGGATGGCGCAATTACGGCGCGTTGTTGCCCCGAAGAAAGATGACTGGGCTGATGGTGGCCCTGCCAAGTTTCCGGCGCACCCAGGGCAGTTGTTCGCCCCGAAGTCTTCCTCCCTAGGGAGGCCGTTGATGGCCTCCTGGTCCTCCGTCAAGGCCTTAGCCCTGGGAGTCCGTCCCGCTGCGCGGTTGGTCGGCACAGCTATGAGCGTGTTCCGCCCACAAAGTATAGAGGCATAAGCCTCCGCCTCCACCTCTCCCTCTCCCGCCACTACGTTTGGTTTTTTATATAGAGTAATCATTCTTCTGTTGCCCACCCCTTGTGACCCGAAGGCGTACAGGGCGGGCTCTAAAAATGGGAGGAAGTAACTACCCCCCAGCCGGTGCACCCTCGGCTGGGGTCGGGCGAATTGTACGCCCGGGGTTCGCCAGGTGCCCCGGGGTGGACAGCTAGAGACCGACTAACCCGCCGGCCATCCATCTCCTCGCCGCGGCCCAAAACTTGTGATTGGGGGGGTTTTTTATAGAGGTCCCCATCCTCGCAGCCCAGGCGGTTAAGCCAAGGCCCTCGTTCCCCCGGAGATCGTCATAGACATGACATAACGACCCCGGGGGTTTACGATATGATTCCAGGTCCGACGTTGGTCGGACCACCGCTGTAGGGGTCCTGGCAAATGCCACGTCGACCCCTGAGATACCCCGTGCGCAGCTGCCCGCACGGGGGGGGGGCATCACGGCCGATCACGTCGCAGAATGCGGTCGTGACCAGGAGGAGTCGCAGGGTTGCCGGGGTGCGGCACCTCTCCACAGAATGTGGGGAGGGCCAATGTACCGGTCCCTGCGACTCCACCTCCCGTCCCGCCGGCCCGGAGGGAATCTCCGGGTAGTTCCGACGGGATGGTCATTCTAGGGTGCGCGACCCCGACCTCGGAATATGTCCGAGCGGCCCGCACACCCCTCCACCCCCCGGGTTGTTGGAAGATTACCGACGTGCAATCCCGGGTGTGGGTACATCTCCCCACCCTACCCAGGCCGGGGCCCGAGTAAGAACGGTTCGAGGGTGTCCCACACTTTCGGCTGCCAGACCGGCGTGCAATGCCTACTCATGTGGGACCTTCTCCTCCTCCGGGATGAGAGACTACCCGTCCCGCGGCAGAGGTCCCCCCTACCCCATAAACCCCCCCCCAAAGACTAGTGGTGGAGCAAACTCCACCTAACGGCCCCAGCCGGCCGGGCGATTGGAGTCAGGGCCGCCTACCCCTACCGGCGATTGGGCCCATCGGCCCTGTGGGAGTCGCCGGGCTCCCATGCAGTGGAGGGATTTACGTCCCTCTCTAGCAACCGCGGGGCTGCAGCCCACCGCGGTCCGGTTTTTTGTGGGGGTTTTCCTTCCCCGTTGCCGCCGTTCGCCAGCGATCCTCAGGTAGGGGCCTCCCTTTCAACCGAAACCGAAAGGTACTGCCGCCGAGCCTTCATCGGATCGCCGGTACCCCTCCACCACGGTAAGGTGGCGGCATGGAGGAGGGACTAATGTTTTATTACCCTATATTATTTTTAATATTATTACTAATGTTTTTATATAGGTACTAAATTTTTTGTGCAAAATTTTATTTTAACATTGTATTTTATTTTTTTTTTTT
>NW_022639829.1:66709-68684 GCF_010583005.1 Odontomachus brunneus | reverse complement strand
GGAGGGCCAATGTACCGGTCCCTGCGACTCCACCTCCCGTCCCGCCGGCCCGGAGGGAATCTCCGGGTAGTTCCGACGGGATGGTCATTCTAGGGTGCGCGACCCCGACCTCGGAATATGTCCGAGCGGCCCGCACACCCCTCCACCCCCCGGGTTGTTGGAAGATTACCGACGTGCAATCCCGGGTGTGGGTACATCTCCCCACCCTACCCAGGCCGGGGCCCGAGTAAGAACGGTTCGAGGGTGTCCCACACTTTCGGCTGCCAGACCGGCGTGCAATGCCTACTCATGTGGGACCTTCTCCTCCTCCGGGATGAGAGACTACCCGTCCCGCGGCAGAGGTCCCCCCTACCCCATAAACCCCCCCCCAAAGACTAGTGGTGGAGCAAACTCCACCTAACGGCCCCAGCCGGCCGGGCGATTGGAGTCAGGGCCGCCTACCCCTACCGGCGATTGGGCCCATCGGCCCTGTGGGAGTCGCCGGGCTCCCATGCAGTGGAGGGATTTACGTCCCTCTCTAGCAACCGCGGGGCTGCAGCCCACCGCGGTCCGGTTTTTTGTGGGGGTTTTCCTTCCCCGTTGCCGCCGTTCGCCAGCGATCCTCAGGTAGGGGCCTCCCTTTCAACCGAAACCGAAAGGTACTGCCGCCGAGCCTTCATCGGATCGCCGGTACCCCTCCACCACGGTAAGGTGGCGGCATGGAGGAGGGACTAATGTTTTATTACCCTATATTATTTTTAATATTATTACTAATGTTTTTATATAGGTACTAAATTTTTTGTGCAAAATTTTATTTTAACATTGTATTTTATTTTTTTTTTTTGGTGCATAGGTTATTTACTTTCTTTCCTTAGGTTTTTCTCGATTTCGGAAAGTGTGGGGGAGAATTCGAAAGTGTAGTATCTGCACTCACCGAAACTCTTGTGCGCACCATCCTCACGGGATGCCTCTTTCCATCCCAGAGACTCCCGCAGCAAGGTGGCCAATACGGGATACAGTCCGTGGTCTTTTTTCTCAATAGTTACGCGGGCAGTGGATGACCTCGAAGTATGTCTGCTGTTGACAATTCCAGGGTCTTTCACAATGGTCTAATTGCACTGGAGTGGGGTTTTAGCCGATACGAGTCCGACACATCCAGGCTCTGCATAGCCTTGAATGTCAATGAGGATTTCCCCACTTTGTAAAAAACAAAAAAAAATAATTTTATTTGAATATATCTTTTTGTTATTATTACTTAACAATATTATTAGTACTTAAGCAATATTATTACCTAGCAGTAATGAAATACATAAATAAATTACTTCTCTTGGCTGAATATTTTTACTGTTTTTAGAGGCAAATGGAGAACCAGGTCGAGAGGAAGGTGAAGAATCTCCCGTTGAATGTCGATCTCATGTTGCCTTGACCATGAGAACTCGTTGCTGGTCATAGACTACACCGGTGGAATTTAGTGTTGCCGATCAGGACGTACCTCGTTGCGGGGATTAAGTCTACAATATTTATGTGCCATATCATGATTCGACTATGTAACGATATTGCACATAAAAATTATAGAATATGTTCGTATTGTTACATAAGCAACCACATGTTTCAACCGGCATTTTACCATCAATTTTATATACAACTGATATACAACAATGCTGCTGGTTCGCCAGAAAATAGAGAGATTGTACTTTGTACTACATACACATTCACACACACACACACACACACACACACACACACACACACACATCACACACACTTCATGAGCCGCGGTCACAGCGCGAAATTACGCGTATATTAGGTGGTAAACTTAGTTCCTGCGGTCTTTTTGTTTAAAAAACTCATTTATTTCGACATAAAAAGTCAAAAATACATTAATCTAAGTATTTTCCTTTGCTAGCTACACATTTTTCCCATCTTTCGGGCAACGCGTAGATTCCGCGACGATAGAACGATTGGTCTTTTGATGCAATCCATTCTTCGATCCATT
>NW_022639829.1:52310-66413 GCF_010583005.1 Odontomachus brunneus | reverse complement strand
GTTTTTTTGTTTAAAAAACTCATTTATTTCGACATCAAAAGCAAAAAATACATTAATCGAAGTATTTTCCCTCGCTAGCTATACATTTTTCCCATCTTTCGGGCAACGCGTAGATTCCGCGACGATAGAACGATTGGTCTTTTGATGCAATCCATTCTTCGATCCATTTTTGCACATCCTCGTAATTTCTGCAGTGTATATCCACCAAGCCGTACTGCATCGACCGGAACAAGTAATAGTCCGAAGGAGTCTGGAGGCTAAGTCTAGTGAATACGCTGCGGGTGCGGGAGAACTTCCCACTCAAGCTCCATCAGTGTTTCTTTGGCAACGTGTGGTCGAGCGTTGTCGTGCAAAAGCATGACTTTACGTCGATTGCTGGCTACTGCTGACCTTTTTTCCAACAATGTTTTATTCAGACGCTTTAATTGTGATTGATATCGATCCCCCGTGATACTTTCGTTCGGTCTGAGTAGCTCATAATAAACGACGCCGTGCATATCCCACCAAATGCAAAGCATTGCTTTGTGGCGATGAATATTTCTCTTTTATGTGGATGTCGATGGTTGGCCAGGTCGATGGTTGGTCTACCCATGATTTTCTTCGTTTAGGATTATCGAAGTATATCCATTTTTCATCGCCAGTCACTATGCGCCACAAAAAACTCTTCTTTTTCTGCGTGGCGAGCAGAGAAATAGAGATGTTTAAGCGATTCGCAATGGCATTTGCGGTTAATTCGTGTGGTACCCATTTTCCCTCCTTTTGAATTTTTCCCATTGCATGTAGACGTTTGGAAACAGCCATCGGAGTAACATTTAATGCTGCAGACAATTCTTGGAGCGTTTGAGTAGAGTTTTCGTCCAATAATGCCTGCAAATCGGTGTCTTCAAACTTTTTCGGTTGGCCTGAGCGTTCTTTATCATTGACATCAAAATCACCACTCTTAAATCGCTGAAACCATACTTGGCATGTTCTTTCCGATGGAGCATAATTGCCATAAGCTTCGAAAAGCAATTTATGAGCTGCAGCTGCAGTTTTTTTCAAGTTAAAGTAATGAAGCAGCACATGTCGAAAAAACAACTTATTACGTTTGTTACCATATTTAATCAAAAGAAAAAATAGCACTGCTCGCTTAAATGAATCTCTTCGCACTGAATTTTATTGACAAATGTCTAACCTCTAAAATGCAGCCAGTTTCAGATGTCAAAATAAATTACACCTACAACTAACGTCATCTAACTGTGAGCCGCAAGAACTAAGTTTACCATCTAATATATGAATATATAATGTATATATAATAAATGATGATAAATATATGTATATATATAATATATATATATATATATATATATATATATATATATATATATATATATGTAGCGCCTCCGCCTTCGCGGGTTTCGCGATCTCGACCGTGTGACAGACAATAGTCGCCATCGCGCGTCAACCACCGCAAGCAACGACTCCAGCCGCGCGAGTTGTTCGCGACTTCGCCGTGGCGCGACATGAATTAATTTAGTATCGATCCGAGCATCGATTACAGCCAGTCTGCCTTGCGTTCTGTCTCGCTGCACTCTCCGGAGCTCGTGCTAGTCCGTTTTCGTCGAGTCGAGCTGAATCTTTTAGTCAAGTCTTTGTCTGCTTTCGTCCGTTGTGCGCTTCCGCACGAGCACCCAGGCTGACTGGGTGCTCCAGTATCGGGCGTTTACCGCGAGGAGCGTCCGTTGTGTGCTCTGCCCTGGACGTGCGTAGTCCAGGTCGCAGTCGTCCCAGCTCATATCGCCGAGTCACGCGCACGTGCTCACCGCGTGCGTGGCGCATGAGCCGCCAATTTCCGTGTGTTTCGTGCAGGCTCTCTGTACACGTGCACACCGCGTGTGCGGTATATGAGCTGCCTTTGTCCGCGGCCGCGCGGGTTCTCGTCGAGCGTGGCGTGTGCAGCAAGGTTGTCCCCCACAGGGGCCCTTCCGTGTGCAGCGCAATTCCTCGCTGCGTTTAGCCAGGAACGAATTATTGTGTTAGTTAGAGGTGTGCGCTCTGATCTCACCCGTCCGACGTGCTGCGTCTAGCACTCCGCGCGAGCGCACCAGCGTTTAGTCTGTGTTCATTAGCATAAGCTAGAATATGTATCGCGTGTGCGAGTAAGCGGTTACCCGCCTTGTCTCGTGTCCTAGTCGGAGTTGGTCCAGGTGCAAGCGCGCATTATTATTATTATTGCTATTGTTTTCTTTGTGGGGAGTGAGAGGTTGAGAGGTTAGGTTAATAAACTGTTGACATTACGCATTTTCTTCTCTGCTTTATCGAGTCAGCTTGCCCGTTACTGTTATCCTTCTTTTCTCCTGTTCTGCCTACCCCTACCCCTCCCCTACAAGAGTGGTGACCCCGACGTGATGTTCTTGCATTTTGTTGAATCTCCGACTGGGTGCGTGATTGGCTTCACTTTGCCACCGCTCGACCGTTCGCCACACTCTTCTTCCTGCGGCGTATTAGTAGTAAGATTTCTTTTTTTTTTGTAAAATATTGTACATAGCGTATTTTTTGTAAGGAAGTGATCTCTGCCGTAAGTGCGCGACAAGTGTCAGTGCGTCCCTCGTCCGCGTTCCCGTGACGCCTCCTCCCTATCAGTGCGTTGTGCTTCCCGTTTTCGCGTTCTTTCCCTTTCATTTATTCTGCGCGCGTGTGCCGGTGTGTGAGTGGACGATGATGCATTCTCCGGTGAGAGCCACCGTCGAGAACACCGCCTCCTCCCAGTCGTCGCGTGGGAGTGTGCTCGCCGGAGAATATTCGCGTCGCCGCGGAAGTGTCAGCCACGACACGCTCACCGACCAGGATGTGGCCCCAGTGGAAGCTGTCAGCTCGTGCAAGTTGCCACCATTCTGGCGTGCCAAGCCAGACCTCTGGTTCGTCCAGGCCGAAGCAGCCTTGCATCTCAGCAGGGTGCGAGGAGACGAAACAAGATATAATTTCGTCCTCAGCATGCTGGATCCAGAGACCTTGTGCGACATTGAGGACATCATCAGATCACCGCCGGATACTGACAGATACGCCACTTTGAAGGGAGCGATCCTGAGTCGGCTAACAGACTCAGTTGACAGGCAGCTGCTGAAATTGTTTACGCAGTTGGAGCTAGGTGATCGAAAGCCGTCGCAGCTTTTGCGCCACATGCGCGGCCTTTCCTCAAACCGAGTGCCCGATGACGTATTGCGGGTCAAGTGGCTCGACCTGCTCTTTGTCAGCGCGCAGCGCCTGCTCCGCATCTTGAAAGGCCTCCAGCCTGGAGGAGCTTGCAGCAGCAGCGGACGAGATTGTTGACATCTCGCCAGGAGTGGCTTCAACGTCGCACACTGAATCTAGCAGAGCAGCGGCAGTCTCATCAGCAGTTTCACCAGCGCCGCAGCATGTCGACATCAGCTCTGTGCAAGCCGAGCGCCTAACCTCCGAGCTGGAGTCTTTCAGACTTACGCTCGCGCAGCTCATCAACACCAACCGCCAAATTCTCTCCAGGCTCGAGGCTCAAGACCATGCACACGTTCAGATGCCGCCGGCGTACACGGTCGTGCAGCATCAGCGCTCGCGTTCCCGCTCGCATGCCCGTTCTGCAGCCACTCGGTCGACAGGAGGTATCTGCCATTTTCATAGGAGATGAGGACAGCAGGCAGTCAAGTGCCAACAGCCCTGCTCATTCCACTCTCAAGGTCAAGGAAACTGAGCTCGCCGGATCAGGCGCAGACCTCTGATCCTGGCGCATCTACGCTCAAGGAGAACCGACTGCATGTGTTTGACAGGAACACGAACATTAAGTTTCTCGTTGACTCAGGCTCGGTCGTTTCCTTCCTGCCAAGGACTGCAGTTAAGCACCGACTTCGCAAACACAGCCTCACACTACAAGCAGCGAATGCCACAGCTACCGCGACATTCGGTCAACATACATTGACGTTGAACCTGGGTCTGCGCCGTCCTTTTAAGTGGACATTCATAGTCGCAGATGTCAGGACTGCGATTCTTGGTGTGGATTTCCTCAGTCACTTTGGCCTGACTGTGGACCTCAAGCACGGACGTATAATCGACTCCAGTACTTCGGTGTCAGTGGAAGGAGTTTGTCATCAGCCGGGCGTTCATTCCGTCTCAGAGAACCTAACCTCACGGGTTGCTGACGGACCATACAAGGCTGAATACCAACGCTTGCTGCAAGAATACTCTGACCTGGCGTCATCGTCCAGAGTAGCTGCCATTTTGGAAGACTCGCCGGTGGAGCACACCATCCACACTTACGGCATTCCGGGCACGTTATGGGCCTTGGCGATGGGGGGATTGGGAGGCCGCCTCACGCGGGTATTCTCCCGGTGCCTCAAGTCCGGGATATACCTTAGCTCCTGGAAGAGGGCCAGAATGATCCCTTTGAGGAGGTGGCTAAGTCGGGGAACAGCTCTTACGTATTCAGGCCGTTGTGCCTGCTGGATGAGGTCGGGACGGAATAATACACTCTCGCCTCGTCCAGCATCTATTCCGGGATAATCCCTCGTTCTGCCAAGAGCAATACGGCTTCCGGGAGGGACGGTTGTGGGTGGACGCCATTCTGCGCGTCCGGCCCCTCTTAAAAGCCGTCGTGAGGGAGGGGGGAGTTGTGTTGGCGGTGTCGCTCGACATCGCCAACGCGTTCAACTCCCTCCTTTGGGCCTGGGAAAAAAAGGGTTAGTCCATTTCGGAATCCCCCCCTCTCACCTCGTCTCATTTATACGGGACTACTTCCGGGACAGAAAACTGGAGCTCCACGATAAGGCGGAAATCCAGTGCGGAATGGCGGACTATCGCGGCGTTCCGCAGGGGTCCGTACTGAGCTTCCTGCTATGGAATGTCACGTACGACCAAGTTCTGCTATTTGTCCTTCTCCCGGCTGTACTGTCGTCTACTACACAGATGAGACTCGCAAAGGGAGCAGCGCGGTCTAGGCATGCCTCGAGCATCCCCCGCTGCTCCCATTAGCCAACCCCACCTCCGCGTGGTGAGAGTCGGGCAACGTCTGGACGCCGCCACGTCCAGACGGTCGACGGGGCCCTGGCTGTCCGTGCGCCCCAAAGGGCGGACTCTTCCCTCCGCCCACATGCCTAGTCCATGGTGAGACGTGGGGCCAAGAAAGGACAGACTTTTCCCAGCGGTAACGGGAACGGTGGCGCCCCCCGCGAACCCCGGTGTCCGGAGGACTCGAGCGGTATGAAATCCGCAGAGACAGTCCACACTGTCCGAGCACTGGGGCGAGTAGGAGTGCCTTCCGGCCGTGCCGCTTCTTTTCCTTTCCAGCGGGAGCGGGACAGGGCGACGCCTCGGTAGGACCGGTGCCTGAGCGGCTCGAGCGGTATGAAACCGTGCAGACATCCTAGTTGGGCTGGGTACTGGTACAGGAAAAGGTGCCGCCCAGCCGCGTCGCTACCTTCCCCCCTTTCTTCCTTCCCTAAACCTCTATTTGAGCAGTCCATTACCCTCCGCCTCCCCCTGCTGCATCGATGATGTAGGGGAGGAGGCAGGGGCTGCCTCGCAGCCTACCGGGCCCTGCGTCCCTCCGCTTCGGCGGCAGGGTCGACGGAACCGGGGATCTTTTCTTTTCAGGTGCTGGAAAACTACACAGCATTGCCGCGAGCACATAATTAGCTCGGCGCCGCGGCCGTCGGCCCTGGACGGAACCGCCATGGCGCTAGCGGCATAGAACCCACACCACCTACTTCCCTTTTCCTTTTCCCCCATCCTAGGTGGCCCTTCGCCCCGCCTCGCTGCATACGTGATGCAGGGAGGGGGGCATGGGTTGCCGTAACAACCTACCGGGCCCTGCGTTCCTCCGCTTTGGCTGAAGGGGCGACGGAACCGGGGGTATTTTTCTCTTTCAGGTGCAGTATAAAACACAGCTTGCCGCGAGCATGTAATTGGCTCGAATCTGGGCGGGACTGCCATGGCGCTAGCGGCGCTAACCTAAACACTCCAAACGCCTTCCATTCTTCCCTACCCTGGGCGGCCTATCGCATTCCGCCTCCCTTCGCTGCATCCTTGATGCAGGGAGGGGAGGTAGGGGCTGCTACAACAACCTACCGGGCCCTGCGCCCCTCAGCTCTCTGCGGCAGGGTCGACGGCACCGGGGGCATTTTTCTTTTTCAGGTTCGAAGGGGAGCAGTGCGGTATAGGCATGGCTCTGACCATCCCCCACTTCGACTCTTTTCTTCTTCTCTTCTTCCTCTACTTCTTCTTGTTTTTCTCCCTCTTCTCGCCTCTCATGAGGCAGCGTGCCTGAAGGGCCGCCGGGTTGGGGTGTCCCGACATACTCCCCAATTATTCAAACATGGGCTTGACTAGGATAAACGTTACCTGCGGCGGGTCGGTAACGTCGCGCCGGCATGGGGGAGTTGTGATCCCAGACCCCCCCAGGTCGTCATCGAATGATGGGCCACGTGATGACTTCCAAGCTGGCGCGTTTGCGGCGGGCGCGCCGGTGGCTAGGGTTACCGCCGTCGGAGCTTCGTCTCAAGGTCGCAGCCTTCGTGCTGTCTCGGTTAGGCTGGTTAGGTGCGACGAAATGCTCACGCCGGATCCTTATGACCGGGTGAGGCAGAATAGAGTAGGAATCGATGTAGGGCCCGCGTCCGCGTCCGTGTCCGCGCATCAGGATCGCTCACTCGAAAACACCCCTCCAATAGCTTCTGGTGATTCTATTCCATCGCTAGGATCCACGGGAATTAGGGTTATGCAGCTGAACATGATGCGTGCAGCTGTGGTTAGTGGCGAAGTCCGTCAGCTCGTAGCCGAGAAGCGACTGGACGTCCTGCTCTTGCAGGAAATGCACGTCCGCAAGCAAGGCTCAAGCTTCGGCATTCTCGGTTTAGGGCAGGGAACGAGGGTTGCCGCTGCACGCTCGGAACGTCCGTGGGCTGCAGTGGCAGTTTTAAACCCCTCGTTCCATATCATAGAGATCTCGCAGCTCAGCACCACGCACTGTGCGTGCGCGGAAGTGCGGGCACCCGGCTTCTCTTTCTACGTCACATCGTGCTACTTCCAGCGACGAGATTGAGGGGCACCTCAGGCACCTCGAGGCGGTGTTTCATTCGCTGAGGAGGAAGAGATTGTTGGTAGGTATGGACGCCAACGCGCGATCCCCGATGTGGGGTGACTGCAAGGTGAATTCATCCGCGCTTGCGGATGGAAAATACTCAACGCTCTTGGACAGTCGCCGATTTACTGGACGTCATGGGTATCGTCACATATTGACGTGCCCTGGCGACTCCGGCCATGAGCCAATTCTTCGGCGAGTGGAAGGTCAGGTGCGACTGGACGACAAGCGACCACAGTGCCCTGGACATCCGTATGAGGGTGCCGAGAGTCAGAGGCAATGACCGGCCTACCTCCAACTCTCGGTTCGACGCGAATCGTGCCGACTGGGAGAAGTACGCCGATAGCCTCATCGACCTTTCGGCGTCGAGACTCGAGGTCCTCAGTCTGGAGTCCGCTGGAGGGGGGGGGGAGTGCTTCGCGAAGTCCATTTCTCAGATTTTAGTCGAAGCCTCGGAATGGGCAATGCCCAGGAAGAGGCGTTTTAGAAAGTCCAACCCGTGGTGGACAAAACAATTGACGATCCTGAAGAAGGACGTCTAGGGCACGGCGTGCCTTCCAGCGGGAAAACGCTGAGCCGCTCCGTGCCTCCGGCCGAAGTGCCTACCTCTCTTCTTTGAGGAGATACACGAGGGAGGTGCGGAAGGCGAAACGCGACAGCTGGCGGAAATTAGTGACAGAGGTGGGAAACTCGGAGCCATGGGGATTCGTGTACAAATGAATCGGGCGAGGCCCAGAAGCTCCGAGTGGACGAAGTGCTCAGCAGCCTCCGCCGCGATGATAGCTTTTCGACCAACACCATAGAGGAGACCGCCAGGCACCTGCTGAAGGTGCACGTCCCTGATGACCGGGAAAACGACGACACGCCGAGGCAGCGTGAAATCAGGGGAAGCGCGTTCATCGCGCCCGACGGAGACGATGCCCCGCTCTTCACGGAGGCAGAAATCGTCGCCATCGCGAAAACCCTAAAAGTCAGGAAGGCGCCTGGCCTGGACCTTGTTGAGGTTGCAGCGCTAAAGGCCGCCATTAAGGTAATCCCCGGTCAATTTGTTAGGCTTTTCAACAGATGCCTTCAATGGGGCGTCTTTCCCTCGATCTGGAAGGAGGGCTCACTTAGAGTCTTCCTGAAGGGCGAGGGTAGGGACGCGAAGGACCCTAAATCATACAGGCCCATTTGTCTCCTCTCCGTCGTAGGGAAATTCTTCGAGAAGCTTTTAAAGAAGCGACTCGACCGGACGTCGATGGCGCCGGGGAGACTCTCCGATCGGCAGTTCGGCTTCATGGCCGGAAAGTCGACGGAGGACGCGATCGTTGAGCTGCGTCGGATGGTCTCCGCCTCCGAGCGGAGATACGTCTTTGCACTGCTCTTCGACATAGCCGCCGCCTTCGACAATGTCTGGTGGCCACTAGTCCTGGAGACCTGGAAGAGGCTGGACTGCCCTCGAAATATCTTCCAGGTTTTCCACAGTTATTTTAGCGATAGGAAAGTCAGCGTGTCCTTTGGAGACATTCGAGTCTCCAAGGACGCGAGTAGAGGTTGCCCTCAAGGTTCGGTTTTAGGTCCAGCGTGCTGGACAGTTATGTTCGATGGGCTTCTCCGCGAACTAGAGAGGGAGATAGGTAGGTCGTTTATCGCGTACGCCGACGACCTTTTGGTCACGGTCGAAGGCGACTCGCGGAAAGAATTAGAAGAAAGAGGGCAACGTGTAGCAAACTTAGTTAGGAATTGGTGCGAGGGGGCCAAACTCCAGATCTCATCGCGTAAGACTGAGGCAATCGTACTCAGGAGCGAACCGATCAGGAGGGCCCCCATCGGTAGACGGGGAGGAGCGCGTCCGGACCGGAAACGTAAAGCCCACTGGGCCAAGAAGACAAATCTCGCGGCAAGACCACCGACCATTCGTTTAGGAAATGAAAAGATCGCGTTTAAGAAAACAGTTAGGTACCTAGGCATCCATTTTGACAGGGACATGGGAGTATCCTCCCATTGTAGATACTTGAGCGACAAGGTCGGGTCGCTCTTTAGTAAATTAGCTAGGATGGCGGGATGTCGGTGGGGATTGCGCTTCAGTGCGCTCTCCGCGATCTACCGGGGCGTGTTCGCGCCGACGGTGGCTTACGCCGCTGCCGGGTGGGCCGACCTGTGCGCGGGGGCTGACCTGAAGGTTCTCAGGACCCTGCAGCGCCGAGCGCTCATCTCGACGACCGCTGCGTACCGCACGGCGTCGACGGAGTCGCTCTGCGTGGTTGCTGGCGCGCTTCCCGTCGACATTCTTCTCCGCGAATATTCGGCGCGATATATGGCAAGGAAGGAGATGGATGCCAGGCTATGTGATGCAGTAGTCCCGTTCACCGGGAATCTTAAAGAGACCCAGGGTCTCATTAGGGGCGAGGCGTACAAGGTGTGGCAGGCTCGATGGTCTTCTTCGAGCAAAGGCCGCACTACGTACGCCTTCTTTAGTAATGTAGAGCGCAGGGTTGATGCGCGGTGGGTCTGCCCTGACCACAACGTGACACAAATGATCACCGGACACGGCAGGTTCCAGGCACGCCTTGCGTCCTTGGGCCTTGTGAAAGGTGAGATGTGTGTTTGTGGGGAGGGAAGCGACACGGCCGCGCACCACCTTCTGCGCTGTCCCGAATTCGAGCCGCAGCGGAAGGCTCTTCGGGAGGTTGTTCCGGCCGCGAGCTGGAGATGGCCGGAGGCGGCACATTACTTCGTGTCGACTCCAGAGGCCTACTCCATCTTCGCGGCCTTCTGTCGGGAAACCCTCTTCTTAAAGGGTCCATATTAGATTTCACAGCGGCCTACCCGGGGGATGTCGGAGCCTCCGGGCATGGGTAAACGGCCTCGCAACCTTCGCGAGATCACCGTGGACCCGGGCCGCTGAGGTAGGAAATTACTAATATTTTATTTTATTTTCAGGTCCTCCTCACCTCCATCACCTAAACCAAATACCCATTCCTTTTCCCTTCCCATCCCATCCAAAGGGTCAGAGCGTGTGTCTGGGCGAGACACAAGTGAGCGGGCCTCCCCGTGGTCCCCGTGGGCGTGGGGCGCGCGCTGCAGCCACAACGGCAGGCGGCGCGCGCGTCACGGCTAAACCGCTCATCCTGCGAACACGTCCCGCAGGCGCTGCTGGATTTTTCCATTGCCCCTTCCCCTGTCAGTGGTTGACATCGCTGGAGGGCGGATGGTAGTATGTGGCGTATAGCCTTCATGGCTGAGGAAGCAAAGCGCGGCATCCTACGGATGTCGGGCTTCACACTAACTGTCCCTATCTACTGACTCTCGAAGAGAGCGGCGCGGTCTAGGCATGCTTCGAGCATCCCCCGCTGCTCCCATTAGCCAACCCCACCTCCTCGTGGTGAGAGTCGGGCAACGTCTGGACGCCACCGCGTCCAGACGGCCGACGGGGCCCTGGCTGTCCGTGCGCCCCAAAGGGCGGACTCTTCCCTCCGCCCACGTGCCCAGTCCATGGTGAGACGTGGGGCCAAGAAAGGACGGGCTTTTCCCAGCGGTAACGGGAACGGTGGCGCTCCCCGCGAACCCCGGTGTCCGGAGGACTCGAGCGGTATGAAATCCGCAAAGACAGTCCACACTGTCCGTGCACTGGGGCGAGTGGGAGTGCCTCCCGGCCGTGCCGCTTCCTTCTCTCTCCAGCGGGAGCGGGACAGGGCGACGCCTCGGTAGGACCGGTACCTGAGCGGCTCGAGCGGTACGAAACCGTGTAGACAGCCAAGTTGGGCCGGGTACTGGGACCGGAGAAGGTGCCGCCCAGCCGCGTCGCTACCATTCCCCCTCTTCCTTCCTTCCTCACACCTCTCGGAGAGGTATCCCACACCTGAGCAGTTCATCACCCTCCGTCTCCCCCTGCCGCATTTAGGATGTAAGGGAGGAGGCAGGGACTGCCTCGCAGCCTACCGGGTCCTGCGTCCCTCCGTTTCGGCGGCAGGGTTGACGGAACCGGGGGCTATTCTTCTTTCAGGTGCAGAATTACACAGCACTGCCGCGAGCACATAATTGGCTCGGCGCCGCGGCCGTCGGTCCTGGACGGGACCGTCATGGCGCTAGCGGCATAAAACCCACACCGCCTACTCCCTTTTCCTTTTCCCCAACCCTAGGTGGCCCTTCGCCCCGCCTCGCTGCATCCTTGATGCAGGGAGGGGGGGCATGGGCTGCCGTAACAACCTACCGGGGCCTGCGTTCCTCCGCTTTGGTGGAAGGGGCGACGGAACCGGGGGTATTTTTCTCTTTCAGGTGCAGCATAAAACACAGCATTGCCGCGAGCACATAATTGGCTCGGCGCCGCGGCCGTCGAACCTGGGCGGGACCGCTATGACGCTAGCGGCGCTAACCTAAATTCTCCAAACTCCTTCCATTTTCCCCTACCCCTTGGCGGCTTATCGCATTCCGCTTTCCCTTGCTGCATCCCTGATGCAGGGAGGGAAGGCAGGGGCCGTTACAGCAACCTACCGGGCCCTGCGCCCCTCCGCTTCCCGCGGCAGGGTCGACGGAACCGGGGGTATATTTATTTTCAGGTCCGCAGGGGAGCAGTGCGGTGTAGGCATGGCTCTGACCATCCCCCACTGTGACCCCTTTCTTTCATTTTCTTCTTCTTTCTCTACCTCTTCTTGCTCTTCTTCTTCTTGTTCTTGTTCTTCTTCTTCTTCTTCTCGCCTCTCATGAGGCAGCGTGCTTGAAGGGCCGCCGGGCTGGGGGGTCCCGACATACCCCCCATTTAATTTAACTCAATTCAATATGGGCTTGTCTACCAAATTCGTTACCTGCGGCGGGTCGGTAACGTCGCGCCGGCATGAGGGGGTTGTGGTCCCAGGCCCCCTCAGGTCGTCATCGAGTGATGGGCCACGGGATGACCACCAAGCCGGCGCGTCTGCGGCGGGCGCGCCGGTGGTTAGGGTTACCGCCGTTGGAGCTTCGCCTCCAGGTCGCAGCCTTCGTGCTGTCTCGATTAGGCTGGTTAGGTGCGACGAAATGCCCACGCCGGGTCGAGTGAGGCAAAATACAGTAGGAATTGGTGTAGGGTCCGCGTCCGCGTCTGCGCCCACGTCCGCGCTCGCGAATGGTGATCGCTCGCTCGCGATGTCCCCTCAAATAGCTCCGGTCGTTTCCTCTTCATCGTTAAGGTCCATGGGCATTAGGGTTATGCAGCTGAACATGAGGCGTTCAGCTGTGGTTAGTGGCGAAGTCCGTCAGCTCGTAGCCGAGAAGCGACTGGACGTCCTGCTCTTGCAGGAAATGCACGTCCGGAAGCAAGGCTCGAGCTTCGCCATTCTCGGTTTAGGGCAGGGAACGAGGGTGGCCGCTGCACGCTCGGAACGTCCGTGGGCTGCAGTGGCAGTTTCAAACCCCTCGTTCCATATCATGGAGATCTCGCAGCTCAGCACCGCGCACTGTGCGTGCGCGGAAGTGCGGGCGCCCGGCTTCTCTTTCTACGTCGCATCGTGCTACTTCCAGTACAGCGACGAGATTGAGGGGCACCTCAGACACCTCGAGGCGGTGTTTCATTCGCTGAGGGGGAAGAGATTGTTGATAGGCATGGACGCCAACGCGCGATCCCCGATGTGGGGTGACCGCATGGTAAACGATAGGGGCGCGAAGCTCGAGGAATTCATCCGCGCTTGCGGATGGAAAATCCTCAACGCTCTCGGACAGTCGCCGACCTATTGGACGTCATGGGGATCGTCACATATTGACGTGACCCTGGCGACTCCGGCCATGAGCCAATTCTTCGGCGAATGGAAGGTCAGGTGCGACTGGACGACGAGCGACCACAGTGCCCTGGACATCCGTCTGAGGGTGCCGAGAGTCAGAGGCAATGACCGGCCTACCTCCAGCTCTCGGTTCGACGCGAGTCGTGCCGACTGGGAGAAGTACGCCGATAGCCTCATCGACCTTTCCGCGTCGAGACTCGAGGTCCTCAGTTTGGAGTCCGCTGGGGGGGTGGAGGGCTTCGCGAAGTCCATTTCTCAAGTTTTGGTCGAAGCCTCGGAACGGGCAATGCCCAGGAAGAGGCGTTTTAGAAAGTCCAACCCGTGGTGGACAAGACAGTTGACGATCCTGAAGAAGGACGTCTATAGGGCGCGGCGTGCCTTCCAGCGGGAAAACGCTAAGCCGCTCCGTGCCTCCGGCCGAAGTGCCTACCTCTTTTCGCTGAGGAGGTACACGAGGGAGGTGCGGAAGGCGAAGCGCGACAGCTGGCGGAGATTCGTGACGGAGGTGGGAAACTCGGAGCCATGGGGATTCGTGTACAAACGCGAGGCCCGGAAGCTCCGAGTGGACGAAGTGCTCAGCAGCCTCCGCCGCGATGATGGCTCCTCGACCACCACCATAGAGGAGACCGCCAGGCACCTGCTGGAGGTGCACGTCCCTGATGACCGGGCGAACGACGACACGCCGATGCAGCGTGAAATCAGGGGAAGCGCGTTCAACGCGCCCGACGGAGACGATGCCCCGCTCTTCACGGAGGCAGAAATCGTCGCCGTCGCGAAAACCCTGAAAGTCAGGAAGGCGCCTGGCCTGGACCTCGTTGAGGTTGCAGCGCTAAAGGCCGCCATTAAGGTAATCCCCGGTCAGTTTGTTAGGCTCTTTAACGGGTGCCTTCAATGGGGCGTCTTTCCCTCGATCTGGAAGGAGGGCTCACTTAGAATCTTCCTGAAGGGCGAGGGCAAGGACGCGAAGGACCCTAAATCTTACAGACCCATCTGTCTCCTCTCCGTTGTAGGGAAATTCTTCGAGAAGCTTCTGAAGAAGCGACTCGATCGGACGTCGATGGCGCCGGGGAGACTCTCCGATCGGCAGTTCGGCTTCATGGCCGGAAGGTCGACGGAGGACGCGATCGTTGAGCTGCGTCGGATGGTCTCCGCCTCCGAGCGGAGATACGTCTTTGCACTGCTCTTCGACATAGCCGCCGCCTTCGACAATGTCTGGTGGCCACTAGTCCTGGAGACCTGGAAGAGGCTGGACTGCCCTCGAAATATCTTCCAGGTTTTCCA
>NW_022639829.1:49112-52300 GCF_010583005.1 Odontomachus brunneus | reverse complement strand
CGGATGGTCTCCGCCTCCGAGCGGAGATACGTCTATGCGCTGCTCTTCGACATAGCCGGCGCCTTCGACAATGTCTGGTGGCCTCTAGTCCTGGAGACCTGGAAGAGGCTAGGCTGCCCTCAAAATATCTTCCAGGTTCTCCGAAGTTATTTTAGCGATAGGAAGGTTAGCGTGTCCTTTGGAGACATTCGAGTCTCCAAGGACGCGAGTAGAGGTTGCCCTCAAGGCTCGGTTTTAGGTCCAGCGTGCTGGACAGTTATGTTCGATGGGCTTCTCCGCGAACTAGAGAGGGAGATAGGTAGGTCGTTTATCGCGTACGCCGACGACCTTTTGGTCACGGTCGAAGGCAACTCGCGTAAAGAATTAGAAGAGGGCAACAAGTAGTAAATGTAGTTAGGAATTGGTGCGATGGGGCCAAACTCCAGATCTCATCGCGCAAAACTGAAGCAATTGTACTCAAGAGCGAACCGATCAGAAGGGCCCCCATCGGTAGACGGAGAGGAGCGCGTCCGGACCGGAAACGCAAAGTCCACTGGGCCAAGAAGACAGATCTCGCGGCAAGATCACCGACCATTCGCTTAGGAAACGAAAAGATCGCATTTAAGAAAACAGTTAGGTATCTTGACATCTATTTCGACAGGGACATGGGAGTATCCTCCCATTATAGATATTTGAGCGACAAGGTCGGGTCGCTTTTTAGTAAATTAGCTAGGATGGCGGGATGTCGGTGGGGATTGCACTTCAGTGCGCTCTCCGCGATTTACCGGGGCGTGTTCGCGCCGACGGTAGCTTACGCCGCTGCGGGGTGGGCCGACCTGTGCGCGGGGAGTGACCTGAAGGTCCTCAGGACCCTGCAGCGCCGAGCGCTCATCTCGGCGACCGCTGCGTACCGCACGGCGTCGACGGAGTCGCTCTGCGTGGTTGCTGGCGCGGTCCCCGTCGACATTCTTCTCGAAAAATATTCGGCGCGGTACATGGTTAGAAAAGAGATGGATGGCAAATTAGGAAACGCGGTAGTCCCGTTCACCGGGAATGTTAAAGAGGCCCAGGGTCTCATTAGGGGCGAGGCGTACAGGATGTGGCAGACTCGATGGTCTTCTTCGAGCAAAGGCCGCACCACGTACGCCTTCTTCAGTGATGTAGAGCGCAAGGTTGATGCGCGATGGGTCCGCCCTGACCACCACGTGACACAAATGATAACCGGACACGGCAGGTTCCAGGCACGCCTTGCGTCCTTGGGCCTTGTGAAAGGTGAGATGTGTGTGTGGAGAGGGAAGCGACACGGCCGCGCACCATCCGCTGCGCTGTCCCGAATTCGAGCTGCAGCGGGAGGTCGTTCCGGCCGCGAGCTGGAGGTGGCCGGAGGCGGCACACTACTTCGTGTTGACTCCAGAGGCCTACTCCATGTTCGCGGCCTTCTGTCGGGAAACCCTTTGGTTACAGAATCCATATTAAATTTCACAGCGGCCTAACCGGGGGATGTCGGAGCCCCCGGGCATGGGTAAACGGCCTCGCAACTTTCGCGAGATCACCGTGGATCCGGGCCGCTGAATATATCCGTAGGAAATAACTAATATTTTATTTTACTTTTAGGTTCTCACCTCACCTCCCTCACCTCCATCACCAAATACCCATTCCTCTTCCCTTCCCCTCCCATCCAGAAGGGTCAGAGCGTGTGTCTGGGCGAGACACTAGTGAGCGGGCCTCCCCGTGGTCTCCGTGGGCGCGCGCTGCAGCCACAACGGGCAGGCGGCGCGCGCGTCACGGCTAAACCGTTCATCCTGCGAACACGTCCCGCAGGCGCTGCTGGATTTTTCCATCGCCCTTCCCCTGTCAGTGGTTAACAAACGGTAAAAGCAGATGGTAGCAAGTAGCGTATAGCCTTCACGGCTGAGGGAGCAAAGCGCGGCACCCTATGGGTGTCGGGCTTCACACTAACTGCTACACAGATGACACTATCGTGTTGGCCGGGGACAGGAACTGGAGTATTGCTCTGGACCTGGCGCGCTTGGCTGTGAAACAGGTGGTGTGCTCTCTCAAAAGGATGGACCTCGAGGTGTCTCCCCGTAACACTGAGGTCATGTTTATGCATGACGAGTCAAGAGGGAGACTACCTCGGGGTCGAGTTCGGATGGACGTCTCCTTGAGGATGGGTCCCACGATGACATACCTGGGACTTGTCTTGGATGGCATATAAGTGTTCCAGAAGTATTTCGTGCTTCTAACCCCCTAGGTGGGCAGTGTGGCAATTGCCTTAGGCAGCCTCCTGCCCAACCTCGGCGGCTCTAAAAGGAAGGCAAGGCGGCTGTATGCGTCGTCTACTCGGTGGCCTTCTACGGGTCACCGGTCTGGGCGGGCGAGATTGCGAAAAACCAGCGCATAATTGCGCTGGGCCACCGAGCACAGCGGTGGATCGCCATCCGTCTCGCACGGGCATATAGGACTGCGTCGTATATACCACGGCCCTGGCCGGTCTCCCCCCGTTGGAGCTCTTTGCTATGATGTACGCCGAGAATTATCGGCGTGTCAGGGAGCTCTTTAATGGGGGAGACCTTCAACAGCTGGCCAGGGCCATTGGGTTTGCGAAGACCCAGGCCCGTCAATGCCTCTTTCTTAGGTTGACATACCACCTGAAGGGGGCGATGGGCCGATCGGGATGTAGGGTCGCCGAGACCATCCGGCCCTTTCTACAGGAATGGGTAGACACGGCTCACGGGGAGTTGTCTTTCCGGACAACGCAGGTACTCATCGGACATGGGTGTTTCGGTGAGTACTTCCATAGCATTGAAAGAGAGTACATCTCTCGCTGCCACAACTGTGGTTCGAGGTGGACTCGGCGCAGCATATACTGGAGGAGTGTCCCTCCTGGGTGGCACAACAGCGAGTCCTAATCGGGAGCGGACATCTCTCCTCTAGCCCTTGTCAGGGCTATGCTTGGGGGAGTTGAGGGCTGGACCACAGTCACATCCTTCTGCGACAACGTCATGCCGCGGAAGGAGCAAGAAAGGGTAAGGCGGGACGAGGCGATGCCACAAGAGTACATGCGTCCTAGGAGGGTAAAAGTGCGCCTCTCCCACCTGCGCACACGCGCGGAATAGAGGGGCGGCGCACCGGTGGTCGGGGTGGGGACGTCACTGCCGGCATTCCCTCCCCCGGGGTATCTGCGGCTGCGCCGACACCCCCCACAC
>NW_022639829.1:48887-49102 GCF_010583005.1 Odontomachus brunneus | reverse complement strand
TGTATTGTGACGTGGCAGCCGTGGAGGCGCCCGTCTCAAGAATCCCGTACAGAGTTAGCGAGAATGCTTTTTGCGTGCCGTGTCGCTAACGGTTTTTCGAGACCTTGCCGAATATCGCGTTCCGTCGAATTGTTTGTTGTGACGATCTTAGAACAAAGCGAAGAAGCGATTTTTGCGAGCGGAGCAGATGCGAAGGTCAGCGCGTCCCGAATTTT
>NW_022639829.1:48611-48877 GCF_010583005.1 Odontomachus brunneus | reverse complement strand
TTCCCTCCCCCGGGGTATCTGCGGCTGCGCCGACACCCCCCACACGGCTCGGCCCTTCCGGCGATAATTATCGGTGGACCCGGCGGGATAGATAACAGGAAGAGTCTGGTTGAGGAGGGAAGACGCGCTATACGTATAAGGTGCGACTCCCCCACCTCCCCAATGACTAGAAGTCAAACCAGGCGCCTCCGGGAGGGGAGTGGAGCGCCCCACCTGCAGGGGCCGCTCGCTCCTATCCTAGAGACAGGGATGAACTGACAGTGAGG
>NW_022639829.1:48334-48601 GCF_010583005.1 Odontomachus brunneus | reverse complement strand
GAATATTCTATCGCTGAGAAGCTATCGTAGTTATAACACAGTATCGCGCTCATACGGATCAGCTGTGTTTACTTTTAGCGAAGCAGCCGTCGTGAGGAACCCGGCAGAAAAAAACGGGAGAGCCGAGAGAGACAACAGGCGAACTCCCGATGTCAACAGTGTCTCGAGACGAAATTATCGAAATCTGCCGATTCTCGACGACCGACCACCCCAGGACGAGAGGGGCAGCGACGAGGGAGGATCCGCGAGGATACGCGATCCTCCCAG
>NW_022639829.1:47457-48324 GCF_010583005.1 Odontomachus brunneus | reverse complement strand
TATATTAGGTGGTAAACTTAGTTCCTGCGGCTCACAGTTAGATGACGTTAGTTGTAGATGTAATTTATTTTGACAACTGAAACTGGCTGCATTATAGAGGTTAGACATTTGTCAATAAAATTCATTGCGAAGAGATTCATTTAAGCGAGCTGTGCTATTTTTTCTTTTAATTAAATATGGAACGTGATAAGTTGTTTTTCGACATGTGCTGCTTCATTACTTTGACTTGAAAAAAACTGCAACTGCAGCTCATAAATTACTTTTTGAAGCTTATGGTAATTATGCTCCATCGGAATGAACATACCAAGTATGGTTTCAGCGATTTAAGAGTGGTGATTTTAATGTCAATAATAAAAAACGCTCAGGCCAACCGAAAAAGTTTGAAGACACCGATTTGCAGGCATTATTGGACGAAAATTCTACTCCAACGCTCCAAGAATTGTCTGCAGCATTAAATGTTACTCCGATGGCTGTTTCCAAACGTCTACATGCAATGGGAAAAATTCAAAAGGAGGGAAAATGGGTACCACACGAATTAACCGCAAATGCCATTGCGAATCGCTTAAACATCTCTATTTCTCTGCTCGCCAGGCAGAAAAAGAAGAGTTTTTTGTGGCGCATAGTGACTGGCGATGAAAAATGGATATACTTCGATAATCCTAAACGAAGAAAATCATGGGTAGACCCTGGCCAACCATCGACATCCACACCAAAGAGAAATATTCATGGCCATAAAGCAATGCTTTGCATTTGGTGGGATATGCACGGCGTGGTTTATTATGAGTTACTCAGACCGAACGAATGTATCACGGGGGATCGATATCAATCACAATTAAACCGTCTGAATGAAGCATTGTTGGAAAAAAG
>NW_022639829.1:46020-46359 GCF_010583005.1 Odontomachus brunneus | reverse complement strand
AGAGAGAGGGAGAGAGAGGGAGAGAGAGGGAGAGAGAGAGAGAGCGCGAGGGAGCGTAGTGGGAACGCGAGAGAGCGGAGCGAGGGAGAGAGAGCGGAGCGAGGTAGAGAGAGCGGAGCGAGAGAGAGCGGAGCGAGGGAGAGAGAGCGGAGCGAGAGAGAGTGAGCGGAGCGAGAGAGGGAGAGCGGAGAAAGAGAGAGGACTGCCACCGTTGCCGTCACCGCCGACGCCGCCGCCGACGCCAGGGTCGTCACCGAATTTTGTAAGATTGACCATCTGCTCCAAATATATTTGTGTCGCGTATCATCCCGTATCGTGCCGTGTCTCGTCCGCGGAGTG
>NW_022639829.1:37523-40982 GCF_010583005.1 Odontomachus brunneus | reverse complement strand
AGAGAGAGGGAGAGAGAGGGAGAGAGAGGGAGAGAGAGAGAGAGCGCGAGGGAGCGTAGTGGGAACGCGAGAGAGCGGAGCGAGGGAGAGAGAGCGGAGCGAGGTAGAGAGAGCGGAGCGAGAGAGAGCGGAGCGAGGGAGAGAGAGCGGAGCGAGAGAGAGTGAGCGGAGCGAGAGAGGGAGAGCGGAGAAAGAGAGAGGACTGCCACCGTTGCCGTCACCGCCGACGCCGCCGCCGACGCCAGGGTCGTCACCGAATTTTGTAAGATTGACCATCTGCTCCAAATATATTTGTGTCGCGTATCATCCCGTATCGTGCCGTGTCTCGTCCGCGGAGTGGTCGCGCGAGTAGAAAAGACTCGCCCGAGGAAAACGCCCTCGGGCTTCGTGTAACGTTTCGCGAACAGTACCGTCTCGAGAGGAGCGTTGTCGTGCCGATCTCCTCTCGTATACCGACTATTGGGACGTACGAGAGTCCCCGAATAAACGTCTCATCTTTATCAATATCGAGTCCAGAGTCGATTTCGCCTTCTCCTAACCCATCCCGTCTCCGACTTTAATTTCACAGGAGCTACCGGTCCCGACGGTTCCGGGACGCGCGATTTTCGTGCTCAATAACGATTCTCGCGTTTAACGAGGTGGTGCGGCCTTTCCGTACCTGGCGCCCAACTCTCGCGGAGATCTTAGTGGCGTATCCGGGAGCCGACGGCAATTTGCCGACGCGGCTAACAGGCGACTGTCTGCCGTCGCTCGCGAAAAGTACGTTCGCGAGTACCGTCGCAGTATATACATATATACATATACATGTATATATACATATACATATATACCAGGTGTACAAATGCGGATTTTTTTTCCAAAAAAACACGTTAAATTCGGAAGAATGATAAAAAGAGGTTTATTCAAAGTATGCTCCATTGCTAGTTGCACATTTTTCCTATCTTTCGGGCAATTTATGGATACCGCGCCAGTGAAAATCTTCCCCTTTTGTCGCGAACCATTCATCGAGCCATTTTTTCACATTTTCGTACTAACCAAAGCGCTACTCAGCAAGTGCGTGATCCATCGATGCAAACAAGTGATAATCGGAAAGAGCCAAGTCTGGTGAGTAAGCCGCATGGGGTAGAACTTCTCAACTGAGTACTTCCCACATGTCGCGAAACGGTTTTGCCGTATGTGATGGAGCATTGTCATGGAGAAAAATCATCTTCTGTTGCTTCTTTTGGTATTCAGGTCGTTTTTCAAGCAGCGAACGGTTCAAATCGATCAATTGTTGTTGGTAGCGTTTGGTATTAACCGTTTAACAGCTCATAATACACCCTTCTGGTCCCACCAAACACAGAGCTTCGTCTTCCTGCGAAAGCGATTCGGTCTTGCGATCGATGTCGATGGTGCGCCTGGGTCTATCCATGATTTTTTGCGCTTGGTATTCTCAAAATAAATCCACTTATTATCCCCAGTAACGATACGATGCAAAAACGACTTTCTTTTGTATCCTTCGAGCAAAATTTTACATATGTTTTTACGCCTCTCCATCTGCCTCTCGTTCAACTCATGTGGTATTCATTTGCCGATCTTCAGAATCTTTCCCATCTCTCGTAGACGATTGGAAACAGCTTGTTGACTAACGTTCAATTGCTCTGCGAGTTGTTTTTGTGTTTGTGAATCATCTTCGTCCAACAATGCTTGCAACTCCACATTTTCGTATATAAGGTGTAATAAAAATAAATCCATTATTTTTGCATGAAATTGAAGGCTTTATTTAGCATAGTTAGAATGATCCGATTTAGGTCAAATATGCGCCGTATTGTTCGATAACTTGTTGCCATTTTGAAGATAATTCCATTATGCCTTTCTCATAGAAACCCTTGTCCTTATTGGCAAAAAACTGGGACCGTCGATTTTCACAAGCTTCTCTTGAAGCTAATTTTTCACCAGCAAAATCATTCGCCATAAACAGGAACAGGTGGTAATCATTTGGTGCCAGGTCCGGACTATAAGGTGGATGCATAAGAACCTCCCAACCAAGCTCCCGGAGCTTCTGGCGAGTCACTATCGATGTGTGTGGCCTGGCGTTGTCCTGATGGAACACAATTTCTCTCCTATTGGCCAAAGCTGGCCGCTTCTGGGCAATTGATTCCTTCAGACGGTCCAATTGTTGACAGTACAGGTCCGAATTAAGAGTTAGGCCGTAGGGGAGCAGCTCATAGTGAATGATTCCCTGCCAATCCCACTAAACACACAACAAAGCCTTCCTGACCGTCAATCTTGGCTTGGCCACCGTTTGCGCCGGTTTACCGCGTTTCGATCACGACCGTTTTCGCTTGACGTTGTCGTAAGTGACCCACTTTTCATCTCCAGTCACCATCCGCTGCAGAAATGGGTCGATTTTGTTGCGATTCAGCAGCGATTCGCAGATGGAAATTCGGTACATGAGGTTTTTTTGCGTTAACTCGTGTAGCACCCATACATCGAGCTTCTTTTTGTATCCAGCCTTATTCAAACGGTTCCAGACGGTTTTTTGTGCAATGTTTAGCTCCAGGGCAATCGAAACAGTGCTTACATGACGGTCGGACTCGACGATTTCCATTATTTTATCGACATTTTCGACAATTGAGTCGCCACGCTTCCAGAGCGTGGTGTACCTTTGACATCAAAATTACCGGAACGGAATCGACGAAACCAAAATTGCGCGTGATTGGCTGTTACAGTATTTGGACCATAAACACTATTCACATTTTCAGCCGCCTGGCTTACGTTTTTGCCTTTATTGAAGAAAAACTGTAAAATATGGCGTATTTTCTCTTTGCTGGTGTCCGTCTTTGACGCGCGCTCAAACAATACTGAGTCAATCACAAAACTGTGTGAGAAGTTTTTCTTAGTACGAAATCTTATCTTTCTAACTATTTAGCGTGCGAAATCTTATCTTTCTAGCCATCTAGCGTAAACCGATCGCACTTATATAACGCGAGATACACATTACTAAAGTCATCTATTAGAAAAATAATGGATTTCTTTTTACTACACCTTATATTTTTTTTTGGCGGTTTTCCGTGTTCCTTGTTTGCAACATCGAAATCACCACTTTTGAAACGCCGAAACCATCGTTCACACGTATCTTGCGATGGAGCATGTTCACCATAAGCTTCTCGAAGTAATCGATATGATTCAGCAGCAGTTTTCTTCAAATGAAAACAAAAATTAATGCTGTCCGCGAATGTTCTTTATTTGCTATAAATTTCGACATATTGAACACAGCAACATAACACTATGCAAACACTTTTTCAATTTATCACACATCCCAGATAGCACGATGAATTCTTTAAGTGTTCCTAAAATTTTCTCCTTTCCTGAATTGTATTTCCTTAGGAATTCGTAGAAGAATACCATAAGAATGATTTAGGAAGTTACATGCACCATGATTGGAGTTCCTCAGAACTTCTTAGAGTATTCATATAG
>NW_022639829.1:37226-37513 GCF_010583005.1 Odontomachus brunneus | reverse complement strand
GCACCATGATTGGAGTTCCTCAGAACTTCTTAGAGTATTCATATAGAATTACTTCAACTCAAAAAGATTTCTTCGGATTTAATAAATTTTATTGTACACAAAAGAAAGATCAGAAATTTGGCTGGGGGTGCTGCTCTTGTGTGTATCTGTAAATGTCCACTTTTAATGCCATATGAGATGAAAAACATCAGACTCGGCTGGGATCGAATTCGGATCTTCCGCTTGCTGGACAACCGCGCTTTCCACTGAGCTATTTAAGACTTCATGTTTGTGACATCTATATACTT
>NW_022639829.1:35323-35850 GCF_010583005.1 Odontomachus brunneus | reverse complement strand
CAAATGCCAAAGTGGGGAATTGGGGAGATCTCCTTTAGGAGATCATTGGATCCATAAAGAAAATCCCCCCCCCCCCTTGTTGAAGACTTCAAGAGGACAAAAGTCAGAGCTGCTTTCCTGGAATACTGAAAGTCTTCGATGAAGGAGCAAGGTCCGTTATTGCTGCAGCAGCAGCTGAAAAGAGGACAAGAACTCGTCTCCATGATTGAAGAAGATGATTCCTAAATTGTCGGGACGACAATTTTGAGGAAGGAGAGCAGTGTTGCATGTGTGAAAGTGTTGCATGTGTGAAGTTTGCGGCGTTGCGAAACATGCAACGGGTCCTGAGCGGTCCTTTTGGTGACGGTCTCTAAAGAGCGGTTGTCTACAACAGCTAGAGTGTAGAGAGTGAGAGATTGTAAAAGATAGACGTGTTTCTCTGATGAAAATCTTATTCTTTCTGGTTTCACAATTTGACAGTTTGTCATTAAAGCTCTCTGTTTTTACAACGTATTTATTCATTTTCTCGAGTTCACGGAAACAGTCGC
>NW_022639829.1:29113-35312 GCF_010583005.1 Odontomachus brunneus | reverse complement strand
AGACACGATAAAGTGATTTTGCAGCATGACAATGCTCGACCCCATGTTGCGAAAGTGGTCAAGACATACTTGGAAACGTTGAAATAAGAAGTCCTACTCGTATTCTCCAGACATTGCTCCCTCTGACTATCACTTGTTTCGATCAACGGTACACGGCCTGGCTGACCAGCATTTCTGGTCTTATGAAGAAGTAAAAGATTGGATCGATTCGTGGATCGCCTCAAAAGATGACCAGTTTTTTCGACGCGGGATTCGTACAATGCCCGAAAGATGGGAGAAAGTAATGGCCAGCGATGGACAATACTTTGAATCATAAATGTATAACCAGTTTTTTACAATAAAGCCTCGAATTTCGGAAAAAAAACGACGGAAGTAAAGTTGTACACCTAATATATATATATCATTTCTTCTCACACATTCTCTCCTTTCTCTCCTTCTTTTATTCTCCTCTTCTTTCCCTTCCTATTTTATCTCTTTATTACTTAATTTAGCTATATATTTAGCTATATAGAAAGTAGAAACGACACTAAGTATTCAAGTAACAGTAACAATGTATTTTTTTAAATAACGAGTAATAATAATGAATTACATTAAAAAGTAACCTTTCCTATTTTACTAGCTTGCATATTTCTATTTTCTATCTTCTTGCTTTATTTCTATTTTTTGTTCCTTATCTATTTGTGTAATTTTTTCTTTCCGACTCGAATAATTTGACACTTTGTTCGAATTCACTTTATTTATTGCACGACACTGAGCGAGAATGCGGTTCGACGGCTAAGTCGTTCGAGACGGAAATCTTCTGGAGCCGACGGCCGGGTCAGCCGAGCGCGACGGAAATCTTGCTGAGCGGCGAACTTGCGCTCCGCGGACGGAAATCTTGTACGCGAGCGACGGAAATCTTCCGTGACCCTGGCGCGCGTCCGCGGGCCGTCGAACGAATGATTTCTCGAGAGCGTGGGCTTCACAATGTAGTTACAAAACGATAAACAGAGATACACAGCGCATTAGATTACAGGAACGAGTGATGCGAGTGGAGGACTCGTGACGCGTCTCATAGAGCCACGATCCGGTGACCGTGGATAAAGATCGCGGAGGCCGCGGAGGCCTAGATTGATCGTGCGCGCACGGCGCGAGCGGCAAGCGACGGACGCCGAAAGCGAAATCCGCCGCCTTGATAACAAGAGCGAGGAGCTGGCCCGAGAGAGAGTTCGACTCTCGGCGCAGGAGCGAAGTCGCGGCGATGCTGCGGATAAACAGCTCGACGGAGACCTGGATATCCGGCAGATCTAGCGGACGCGCGACGAGTTCGCTGCATCAATCGCCGGAGCTTGAGATCAGCTGATTGATTCGCGGACAGAGACGTGCTCCTCTCGATTCGAGGCGCGAAGTACCGACTGCCCTCGTCGTCGACGAGGGCGACTTTTAAAGAAAAAGCACTTGGCGACAGGTCGCTCGCTGATTGGTCGCGGTTGCCGAATCTTCTAGATCATTGCCAAATAAGATCCGCGTGGTAACAGCGGCGATCTAACATGCAAAAAGAGTAGCGCGTTTGTTTGTTTGTTTGCGCGAATCGGCATGGCAACCGCGACCAACTAGCGAAATCAGTGCAAAAAAAAATGTGAACTCGCGCTGCGGCTAACGCGAGCCTGTCGCGATGCTGACGGGCGAGCGAACGTTCTAGAACGTTCGATCGCCTAATGCTAGAAAAGAAGTCTCGCTCTCGAACAATAGCTTTTCTTGAAAATTATCACGGCAAACACACTGCACTACATTTAAAACTATTATGCATTAATTAAAAATATAACTTCGTTATAATTCTCGTACACGCGAACTGTCAATCGTCTTCGCCGCGATGACAGTTACAAGTCGATAAATCGGTAATCTTAACACAATCGACATCCCGTCATCTAGCGGAGAAACATTCTCAACGGATATTTCTGTGGTGAGGAAACGACGTTTTCGTAGTGAGGAGACGACGTTTCTTACGCACGATTTCAGACTTTGAGCTAAGATAGCTCAACTTCTAGAGCACGTAGAGAAAAAGTAAAGGCAGTTTTATTATGTAATGTAAACGCAAAGAATCGATTAAGTCCATTCAAAACTTCGTCAATTCAGCCGTTATATCCGAAACGAGAATCTAACCTATATTCAACAAAAGTCGTCGCGTTAATATTCACGGTAGGCCGCGTTGCTTCGCGACACTACCGTTTCGCTTGATTTTCTACTACCCTTTCCCATTCTTTCCCGTTCTTTCTCATTCACTCCTATTTTCTCTCATTCTTTCCTATTTTCCCTAATTCTTCCTTAGTAATAAAAGGAAAAGAGAAATATAACGAAAGAAAAATAAAAGATTTAATATAAATATAAGTGATAATAATTTATATATCCATATGTATATATTTTTCTTATACTTCTTTCTCTCTCTACATTTTTCTCTCTTTCTTTTACCATTATATATGTCTCCTCTTTTCTTTTTCACCTTTTTATTTTCACCGTATTTATTTTTTTTACTGTATTTCTTCCAATAGTTCAATATTTACTGCATTTAGTTTTCTTTCTTTGTCTCTCCCCCTCCCACCTCTCTCTTTCTTCCACCCCTGTCCCTCCTTCTTTCTCTCACTTTCTCACAAAGTTTCTCTCTTTCTCTGTTTACAACACTGTCTCTTTCTTTCTATCTAATAATGAAATGTAACAATAATACGTGCGTACTTTTTCTATGAATAACGAGTAATGATAATGCATTAATTTTAAAAAATAACTTTTCCTGTTTTACTATCTTGCATCTCTCTATTTTCTATCTTTTTGCTTCGTTTCTACTTTCTGTTCCTTTGTGCACTATCTTTACTTCTTATATTTTCGTTTTTTCTTCCTGCTTTCTGTATTTTCCTTCTTACTTTCTTCTTGACTTGTTTAATAATAATAAAAGTGCAAACAACATAAAAAACATGATAGTTCTATATACTTATAAATTATTCTATATTATGTAAAGCAATATTTATTTATTATCGCGGCAGACAAGAAAAATTTATTTAATTATTTATTTATTATTTATCCTTTTACTTGTCATTCTTTTCCTCACAACATATATTTCTCTTGCCTTTCCATCTTGCCTTTCTCTCTTATGATTTTTTACTATCTTATCATTTACCTTCATTTTTTCTGTCTTCTCTTTATTTATTCTCGCATATTTTTTCCATTCTCTTTTTCCTTATTTTTACTTTTCTTTTCCTTTCCCTTTTATCTTCTTATTATTTAATTTAGCTATAAAAAGTAAAAACGACACAAGGTATTCAAGTTTTACATCGTTATATATTTTTATACATTTGCTGATACTTATCTGATATTATCCTTGTTAACTCCATAGCTTTTCTTCAAAATTATCCTTTTATTTATCCATTCACTTCTTCATATATTTGTCTTGTCTTTCAATCTTGCTCTCTTATGGTTTTTTACCGTGTTATTATTTATCTTCATTTTTCTGTATCCTTTTCATTTCTTCTCGCACATTCTCTCTTTCACCTTTTCCTATCTTCTTCCTTTCTTTTCCTTCTTCTTTTATCTCCTTATTACTTAATTTAGCTATAAAAAGTAAAAACGACACAAAATACTAAATTTTTACATCATTGTATATTTTATGAATTCGCTGATAGTTAACTGATATTATCCTTGTTAATTCCACAAATTCATTTCTAAATTATCACGGCAAACACTCGTTGCAACTTTCAAAACTATTATATATTAAAAATATAACTTCGTTATCACCCCATTCTCGTACGCGCGGACTGTCACTTGTCTCCGCGTGACAAGTAGCGCACATGGAAACCTTGTCTCCGCCGCGATGACAGGTACAAGTCAATAAATCGGTAATCGTAACAATCTCGCCATCGCGCCATCTCACGGAGAACATAGTCAATGGACATTTCTGTCGTGAGGAGACGTTCCTTACGTGTAAATCCACGATTTTAGACTTTGAGCTAAAATAGCTCAGCTGCTGGAGCACGTAGACAAAAAATAATGTCAGTTTTATTAATCGATTAAATCCCTCCAGAACTTCATCAATTCAGCCGTTAAAGCAGAAATGAGCATCAAACCTATATTCAACTAAAGGTGTCGCGTAATTATATATGGTAGGCCGCGTTACTTCGCGCTTACACTTGTCTTCGCAACACTACAGTTTCGCTTGATATAACTATTCCTTTAAAGAGATGAAAAAGGCGCCATCTTCTCACGCTCGTCGTCTCGCACAAATAGAATTATTAAAAAATAATTGCTTCTGTAAGAAGGAGGGATCATTTGGTTAAGCGCTGGGCAGAGGAATACTTGGCGTCGCTACTCCCAAAATCGAAGTGGAGGACGCAGGGTCGGCGATTGATATTGGAGTAGCTGTGCCTGGTGCGCTCGGAGGTAATTCCGCCTGGAGGTTTGTACCCTCGTATAGTAACATTATTCAGCAGTGGGGGGAATATGCTAAGAAGTGGGGGGAATATGCTAAAAGGTGGGGAGAATCTATATATAAGTAGGTTGATCGCGACGAAAAGACACCACTTAGGTTACCTCCGCGTGACAAATAGCGCACATGGAAACCTTCCGAAAACTGATGTCTTTCATACAGGGCTGTCGCAGCGTCAATTTTATTGCGCAACTACCACTGGAAGTTGCGTTCCTAATACTGGGAAACCTGGATGAGGAATCGTTTTTATCGGCGGCACGCGTATCCCGACAATGGACTAAAATATGTCGTAGCTACAATAAACGCAAGACTAACAAGAAAATCAATAAATCTAGAAAGTTATTTCATTGTGTGCAGTGCGATTCCAAATGCGTTTCGGCGGACATGATATGCGTCAGAAGGAAGGAGGTGATTATAATGACATCTTTTCTATATTCACGAATTTCCCTTAAGTCCAATAAACGTCCTCGCAACAGACAGCGTCCGGTGGATAAATATAATCTGGAACGGTTACGATTTTAAGTGATCTCGCGCCATATTTACACAATATTTGCGACTGGTCAATGTCTTCCTCGTTATTGCGCTCAGGAGAAGTGCAGAGATTACATTATGTTGACATTCAAAGTAGTTAGTATGTTGTCAATATTGCTTTTTTAATAAAACCAGATTACACCGTTGCAAAATCACCGTTGTGATCTGTTATCCGAAATATTCTACTTTTCTCAAACATACACACACACACACAGAGAGAGAGAGAGAGAAAATGTATTTGTATTATATTATAGTTATGTAACTTATTAGCACAACATAGTTTTAATTATAGAATATTTTGAGATGTCGATGCTGCATATATGCTTGTTATTTATATTCATCTCTTATGCTTCCTAGGTTGTCGAATGGTATTTCTTTGATATTCGAGTGAATCTGTATAGTTAGTCGATAACAGCATTTGCGTGGTACATGTTACGCATTTACGCAAATAATATTTGAGAAATCCTATTATGTCTCACTTCTCAATATGAGATTTTATTGGATTCTTCGCAAGAGAAAGAAGCATGAAACCTAATGAGTTAAACCAACTTACGTATAAAATTTTCTCACACAAGATGCATATCCAGAAATCCTTAAATACATCATAAACAATAAAAAATAACTTAAATTTGTTTCGTTATTTAGTATTAGAACTATATAACTATAGTATTATTATATAAACCTGATATAAATTAGTTACAGGCTTTGACTATGAATATATATAATTTTACATAATCAATTTTTACAATCAGTTTTTACATAATCAATTTCTTGCTACAATTAAAAAAATGTAGTTATTTTTCAATTGCATATTTACTTCATTTCAAAATTTTTCGGTCATACGCTTTATAAAATGCGCACCAGGAAATTACTTCAGACCTACTGGGCGAGCAAAATTTAACTTTATGTCAGGTTTACTGACAGTTCTTAAACACCTATTTTTTTTAATGGCAAGAAATGTCGCTATGTTCTCGCACTCGTCTGCACGAATAAAATTATTAAAAAATAATTGCTTCTGTAAGAATACAGAATTGTGTAGGCGCAAGGCAGAGGAGTAACAGTCGTCGCTACTCCCAAAGTCAAAATGAAGGACGCCGCGTCGGTAATTGGAGTTAGGGCAGGTATGCCTAGTGTGCTCGGAAGCAACTCCGCTTGGACGTTTGTACCCTCGTATAGTAACACTAGTCAACAGTGGGGAGAATATGCAAAGTGCTAACC
>NW_022639829.1:28700-29103 GCF_010583005.1 Odontomachus brunneus | reverse complement strand
TTGTAAGAATACAGAATTGTGTAGCCGCAAGGCAGAGGAGTAACAGTCGTCGCTACTCCCAAAGTCAAAATGAAGGACGCCGCGTCGGATTGGAGTTAGGGCAGGTATGCCTAGTGTGCTCGGAAGCAACTCCGCTTGGACGTTTGTACCCTCGTATAGTAACACTAGTCAACAGTGGGGAGAATATGCAAAGTGCTAACCTAACCGCAAGAACGATAAAATCAAACGACTCGTCACGAAACCGAACACGCGACAAACCAATGTAAACACCGCCGACCGACCGCGAATATCACAACACGATATCAGGTTAAAATTAGTATAAAAGACCGCGCGAGAAGCTCAGTAGGATGAATCCGTAAAGTCTACATCCTTGATTACCGCTCCGTCGACTTATTGGATTCGT
>NW_022639829.1:27947-28690 GCF_010583005.1 Odontomachus brunneus | reverse complement strand
ATATTTACTTCATTTCAAAGTTTTTCGGTCATACGCTTTATAAAATGCGCACCAGGAAATTACTGCAGACCTACTGGGCGAGCAAAATTTAACTTTATGTCAAGTTTACTGACAGTTCTTAAACACCTATTTTTTTTAATGGCAAGAAATGTCGCTATGTTCTCGCACTCGTCTGCACGAATAAAATTATTAAAAAATAATTGCTTCTGTAAGAATACAGAATTGTGTAGGCGCAAGGCAGAGGAGTAACAGTCGTCGCTACTCCCAAAGTCAAAATGAAGGACGCCGCGTCGGTAATTGGAGTTAGGGCAGGTATGCCTAGTGTGCTCGGAAGCAACTCCGCTTGGACGTTTGTACCCTCGTATAGTAACACTAGTCAACAGTGGGGAGAATATGCAAAGTGCTAACCTAACCGCAAGAACGATAAAATCAAACGACTCGTCACGAAACCGAACACGCGACAAACCAATGTAAACACCGCCGACCGACCGCGAATATCACAACACGATATCAGGTTAAAATTAGTATAAAAGACCGCGCGAGAAGCTCAGTAGGAAGCAGTCTTCCGAGGCACTCCGCTGAACAGAGCCCAAACTCCAACAGCCCAGCACCTCGCGAACACCGCTGCCTAGAACACCGTATCCTAGACTTTCCTCGTCACCGCTCCGTCGACTTGTTGGATTCGTAAAGTCGACATTCCTTAATACCGCTCCGTCGACTTATTGGATTCGTAAAGTCGACAT
>NW_022639829.1:17072-24298 GCF_010583005.1 Odontomachus brunneus | reverse complement strand
TATTTTATTTATTACGTAAATTATTTATTTTATTATGACTGTGATATAGCATGTCTAAGTACATGCATAAGTGCCACATTTTTTTTTAATTAATAATTTTTTTATAAAATTTTTTGTGATCATTTTTATTTTATTTATTTCATTTTTTATGTTTGGTGGCAAAAATGTGATCACACACATATGCGCTCATGCTCATATGTGTGGCCATAATATATTAATTGTTTTATTATTTTTCAGAAGCCTCATAGCAACAGCATCAATTAATATTAAAAAACTATTCTATATTAGAAAAATTGTTTTACAAATTCCATATGTATTATTACTTATGTAAATTTTATTAAAATGTATTGTAATTAATATATATATTTATATTTTCTAAATTTATTATAAAATATTATTTGTTATGTACAATTTTTTTGTAAGAATACTGGTAAGGTTTTTCTGCAGTTTCCCTTACCCTTGCAACAGATGTTGGTATTCGTGTGATTGGTTGGCTGCAGAAATTACAAAATAAAAAATATATTTATTTTTACTTATGAATAGCATTCTGTTTCTTTCCACAAACTTTTTTTCTTCCTACAATCCTTTCATATTTTCCTTTAGGTGAAGGATCTTATGATACCTTAAAATAGATACGGCGCTGAGGTTACCACAGAGTTTGCTCAATGCGCGTGCGCGAAAATATATCGCGAACTGCCAGCACTGGGTGAATGGCGAAAAAAAGTATACATGCGATTTTATGGATAAAGTTTTATTGAAGGATACTCAGAAGAAACGTATTAGAGAAAGCAAGCCAGTTGAACTTTTTGAACAATTTTTCTCTGTAGATATGACAGACTATATGATCGATGCCAGCAAAGAAAATGGTTTAAACTTGAATATGGATGATCTAAATACGTTCATCGGTATTATTTTAGTGAGTTCTTTCAACAAGCGGAAGTCTCAAAGAGATTATTGGGCTGCTGATCCTTTTTTATCGTGTGAAGTAATTTCTTCTGCAATATCAAGTAATACGTTTGAAAATATAAAATCTAAACTCAAATTTTCGAAAACGAAAGATGAAAATACCGATGATAAAGGTTGGCGAGTCCGTGTTTTGCTAAATAAATTTCGAAAAAATATTCTCCAGTACGGTATCTGGAGAACTGCCTTGTCTGTAGACGAAATGATGGCTAAATCATACGCGAGAACATCATTGAAACAGTTTATTCGGGGAAAGCCTGTTCGATTTGGATTGAAATTTTGGGGTCTTTGTACAGCAGACGGATTTTTACTGAATGTTGATCTTTATTGCGGAAAGAACTCAATAATTGGTGAGAAATTAGCTAAATGTGCTTTGGGTTCTCGCGTTGTTCTAAATTTATTGAAACCATTTTTCGAAATGGTTCCTGCTGGACAAGTTCTCCAGTTCCATCTATATTTTGACAATTACTTCACGAATTTAGATCTTATGGTGCACTTGAATAAACTACAAATAAAATGTATCGGGACCATAAGAGAGAATCGAGTAGCTGACAAGAACGTGATCAGTAAGACGTCTAAACGCGGAACGTATGTCGTGAAGCATGATAAAAACAGTGGCATAAATTATATAACGGCTATGGATTCGAAGTTAGTTTCAATCATATCTACTGCTGCTGGAGTAACACTTTTATCAGACTCTAAGAGGTACAGTTCGGAATCAAAGGCCAAGATTGATATACCGTTCCCACAAGCTTTTCATCTGTACAATCGATTTATGGGTGGGGTAGATTTACATGATGGACATTGTAACAATGTTGCGCCGTGCATCCGATCCAAAAAATGGACGTGGGTAGTTTTTATCAGATTGCTTCAAGCAGCAATTGTGAATGCCCTTGTGATTTTCAATGCTTGTGGAGATGGTCAGAATAAAGTTGAAACGAAAGAATTTGTTATGTCAATAGCCAAGAGTTATGTACAAAAGAGTCAAATGAGGCGTAATATACACAAAATTTCTCGACAAAGTAAACAAAAGAAGTGCAAAAATTGTTCAATCAGAACATACAATTTCTGTGAAGGTTGTGATGCATACTTATGCAGTCCATGTATGAAAAAAGATCACTAAGATGTTTGAGTGAGATGTAGTGAGCGGCAAGGGGACTCACAATAAAAAAGCACCCCGAAAAGTGAGAGGCAAGGTGACTCACGATAAAAAAGCACACCGAAAAGTGAGAGGCAAGGGGACTCACGATAAAAAAGCACCCCGAAAAGTGAGAGGCAAGGGGACTCACTATAAAAAAGCACCCCAAAGGAGACAGAATTTTACTACGTCCACGCCGTTGTCTCTGGGTTATGCAAAAAGTAGAATATATATTTTCAGTTAGTTTTGATGCTTTTTTAGATATTTTGTCGGCCATATTGGGTCCGCCATATTGAATTTGGAAATTCTATCCTCAGATTCGTGATCAGCGACCCCAAAAACCTTGATGTATGCATTTTCAGTCAGTTTTGATGCTTTTTTCGATATTTTGTCGGCCATATTGGATCCGCCATCTTGAATTTTGAAATTCTAACCTCAGATTCGTGTTCAGCGACCCCGAAAACCCCCATATACGAGTTTCCAGGGACTTTCAGGGACTTTCAAAGAGTTTGGGCGATCGGGCAGCTATTTGAATCTCTTTTTCCAACATTCAAATAACGCGCAGGGCTTTCCGATTATTATGAAGAGGTTAGGAATTTTTCATGCCAGGGAAAAAATTTTGTCGTCATCTTGAACTATTTTGTGCACTTTTGGTTGAAGTCCAAAAATATTTTGATGGCATTTTGTCCCTCAAAAAAAATCCCAAACTCGGAAGAACTCAGAATTTTCGTCACTTTTTTGTTTAAAATCCGCCATATTTTTTTTTGGTGACTTTAAAATGCAATTCTGACTTCACCAATCGAAAGAGCGACCTCGAAAATAGTGGATAAGGTACTTCGGAGCTATTTTAAAACTGATTTTCATGTTACTTACAACGTCTGAAATAACAAACAAAATTCTGTTTCTTTGGGCGTTAATGGGTTAAGCTAACATATGACAGATAACCCTCAGGCGTTGACAAGTAGAAACGAAGATGGGGAAACAAGTCAGGCATCAGAACCGATGCACAGCATCAACCAAATGGACATAGCAAAATGAATAAACCAGATGCGAGAATGGGGATGCCAGTTTGACGGGAAAGACCCAATATCATTTTTAGAACGCATCGAGGAATTACAAAACAGCTACGGATATACCGAGGAGCAAATGCTGCAGGGTTTACCGGAACTATTAAGAGGCAGCACACTGCACTGGTACCGCAATAATAAAAGAACATGGAGAGAATGGGGTGACTTTCTAAACGCCTTCCGGGAACAATTCTTCCCATACCGGTATCAATTCCAAATCAAGCAGGAGATACAACGAAGGCACCAAGGGGCAAATGAACCCTTCCGACAATACTCAACCGACCTCGCAACATTGATGAGAAGAGCAGGAGGCTTCTCATGACGCGACCAAATCGATGATTTGCGAAAATATGTCGCCAGAGCTGAAAGTGCACATAAGAAGAAACAACATACACACGCTAAACGAACTCGGAGCACAGGCAGCAGAAATCGAAGATATAGAGCGACAACGAGCACTATTCCGTAGGAATACACGCTCCATACCGCAGTCACCGACAACAGCCGCGATATACAATGCGGCCGAACACTGCTGGAGATGCAAGAAAAGAGGTCACACCGGGCAAAGATGCCATTATGAACAAAGGAAATTCTGCTCACAATGCGGAAAGGACGGAGTTCTCACGAAAAATTGCCACCCGAAGCCGGGAAACCGCACAAGGACCGAGGAATAGGGCGTTCCTTGGTCACACATAAGCCCGCAATTAAATACTCTCCAAGACCGTACATACAGGTAACAATTGACGACAAAAAATTCGAGGCGCTCCTAGACTCGGGATCCGAGATCTCCTGTATTAACCGAAAAACAGCAAAAATGCTAAAAAGACAAACGAGAGTACAAGGACACACCACAACGCTGCGCCTCGCAGACGGTGGAAGAACGAAGATAACAGGAAGCCTAGTAGTGCCAATACAGATAAACAGGAAAACATATTGGCATAAAGTCCACGTCATACCGACACTAGAAAGCGCCGTACTAATCGGCGTAGACTTATGGGCAAAACTGAAAATACCAATTTCGCCGCCAGCAATACAACCGCATAAGAAGAGGTACATGCGCACATGTATCATCTCGGAAGGCATGCAATCTCGCTCAGAGAAAGAAAACGCAAGGCTAGAAAAATTCCTACAGGAAGAATTCGCAAAATTCGAAAAAATAAAGGGACCAACCAAAATGGCACAACACAAAATAAAGGTAAAATCAGACACAGAACCAATTAAACAGAGATACAGGCCAAGAAATCCCGCTATGCAGGCAATCATCGACAAGGAAGTCGAGGAGATGGAAAAAGAGGGGATAATAGAAAAATCACAGAGTGCCTGGAGCTCACCCATCGTACTAGTAAGAAAGAAGGACGGGAAATACAGATTCTGCGTCGATTTCAGAAAAGTGAACGAAGTCACAGAACAAGACGCATACCCGCTACCTCAAATCACGGCGACACTGGACAAATTACGGGGAGCAAAATACCTGTGGAGCCGCCGCCTTCGCGGGGCTCGCGGACTCCTGCGTCAAGCAGACAGGAGCCGCCACCGCGCGTCGACCGTCGCAAGCAGCGGTTGCAGCCGCGCCAGTGTTTCGCGCTAGCGCCGCGTAGAGAGAGGACCCGGTTGAGGAGAGGAGAGACATTACGACCATCGCTCTCTCACCGATAAGTCGCCGTCCTCCGTGTCGAGTTTTAAATCCGGTTGCCCGTAGTCGCGTTCCGCCTTCTTTTTGCGTTCGTGATCTGACTCGCGGCGTGCTTGTGCCCGGTAGGCTCGTGCAGTGCCGGCGGCAGTGGCACGTGCAATTTTCGCTCTCTCTTCCGGTGTGCGCGTTCGCGCCGCTCAGCACGTGGGCTGTCGTCGCGAACGGACTCGCGTGTGATTTTTCGCGCTTATCGCGCGTTCCCGCTTTTCGTGGTTTCTGTGTGGGTGCATAGCCACAGCGGCCTGCCCGCTGCAGGCCACCGCGAGGCCTTGCGACCTTGCAGGCCAGAAACCTGCGTTCGTCGCGGAACCGCGTTCCGCGTGCTACCCGAGCGAGCACGTGATCGCCACGTGCGCATATCATGAGTCGCCGGTTTCTTTGTTTTGTTTCGCGACCTCGGTCCTTCTTTTCCCGTATAGGCCGAATCTACGTGTTCACTTCGTGACCGCTGCGTGTTTGCTGCGTGCCGTGTGTTTTGCTGCGTGATAAGCCGTTTCCGAGTTTGCTGCATTATAAGCTTTTTGTGTTTTGCGTGCATGCTATGCTTTTGCGTGCGTGCTATGCTTTTTGCGTGCGTGCTATGCTGTTTGCGTGCATGCTTTACTGTTTGCGTGCATGTCATGCTGCTTCCACATGCGTTATGACCTTCGTGCGCGCTCTTGATGGTCAGAGGCCACCCGTTACCTTTTTCGCGCTCGTTACCTCGTCTCCGACGTCAGGAGAATCTACGCGTGTGTCGCGGTGGCCTCTCTCGTGCAGAATCGAGTCTACCTCATTAGAGCGCGTCGCGTGCGAGCCTGGCCTGAGCCGACTGTCTCACTTCGCCGTTATAAAGATTTTGTAGAGAATTTTGTGAGGGCTTTGTAAGTTATTGTTGTTGAAGATCTCGAGTGCGTTCGTAGTAAAATTCGTGTACAGAGGAGAGTGACTCAGTGACATTACAGCCTTGCACACCTTCCACCAATCATCCTTAATTTTCGAGGCGGTTGTACGGGAGGTCGAGTACCGACCGTTCAATATAACGTTAACCCGACAATACGCCACATATCTTACGACGTTAGACCTCAAGGCAGGGTATTGGCAAATACCTCTAACAGCGGAGAGCCGTCCAATCACCGTATTCACCGTACCGGGACGAGGCCTCAAGCAATTTAAAGTCATGCATTTCGATCTACATTCCGCACCAGCCACATTCCAACGCCTCTTGGACACAATAATTAGACCAGAACTAGAAGAATACGTACAAGTTTACCTGGACGATATCATTATCGCAACAAAAACTTTCGAGCACCACCTGCAAATTTTAAAGGAAGTATTTATACCACTGAGGAAAGCTAGGTTAAAGCTAAACAGCGAAAAATGCCATTTTTGCAGACCAAACTTAAAATACCTAGGACATATCATAGACAAAAAAGGCATACGAACCAATCCGGAAAAAACAAGCGTCAATAACTGGTCAACACCAACAAAGGTTAAACACATTAGACAATTCCTAGGAATGGCCTCCTGGTACCGCAGGTTCATTAAAGGATTCTCGAAAATCGCCGCACCACTAACGAACCTAACAAAGCAAAAAGTAAAATGGCAGTGGGGACCAGAAGAGGAAAACGCTTTCCACAAACTAAAGGAAACCTTAGTATCCGCGCCTATTCTCGCATGCCCTGACTTCAACCTGAAATTCACAGTTCAAACAGATGCAAGCAAACATGGCCTGGGAGTCGTGCATACACAAAATTTCAAAGAGGGCGAACGAGTGATCGCATACGGGAGTCGAACACTAAATAACTGCGAGAAAAACTACAGCGCCACGGAATTAGAATGCCTCGCAGTAATCTGGGGCATCCGCAAAATGCAATGTTACCTCGAGGGATATAACTTCACAGTTATAACGGACCACCAATTTCTAAAATGGTTTCAAAAGCTAGAGTCGCCATCAGAGCGACTGGGAAGGTGGAAATTTGAGCTTCAACAGTACAATTTCGATATCAAATATCGCAAAGGGAGCTCAAACAAAGTAGCAGACGCATTATCACGGCAACCCGAAATAACCACCATACATACAGATATAAAATGTAAATGGTACCGATAAAAGTACAGCGAGACACACCCACAGAAGGTACCAGATTATGAAATCCGTCAGGGTACGCTATACACATTCTCCACATAGCCTGGACTTTACAGAAACACCAAGCAAAGAACAATGGAAGAGATGTATACCGCAAGAAGAAAGACTGGAGATCCTACATGCATACCATAACGATCCAACGGCAGGACACCTGGGCACCGCAAAAACCATAAGCAGAATAGCACGGTTATATTACTGGCCAGGCATGTTCACAGAGATAAAACGATATGTCCGGAACTGCCA
>NW_022639829.1:14619-17053 GCF_010583005.1 Odontomachus brunneus | reverse complement strand
GGGCACCGCAAAACCCATAAGCAGAATAGCACGGTTATATTACTGGCCAGGCATGTTCACAGAGATAAAACGATATGTCCGGAACTGCCATAAGTGTCAGGCACATAAGGCGTCACAAACACACCCACTAGGACAAATGCACGCAACAAACGTACAACAACCATGGGATCAGGTAGCATTAGATCTCATCGGACCATTACCGAGATCCACCAAAGGATATACGTAGGTACTGACAATGCAGGACAGATATACAAAATGGCTCGAAATGAAACCGCCGAGAAAGGCAACCTCAACAGCGGTCTCACAAGCAATAACAGAAGAAATTGTTTACAGACACGGCTGTCCCAACACAATTATCTCCGATAACGGTACGCAATTTAAATCGGGAGATATGAAGAAATTGACGCAAGCACTAGGAATAAATCAGCGCTTGACACCAGTATGGACGCCACAATATAATCCGGTAGAGCGAACAAACCGAACAATAAAAACAATGATTTCGCAATACGTGGGGAACAATCACCGGAACTGGGACGCACACTTGAGTCAAATCAAGTTCGCGTTTAATACCGCGAAAAACGACAGCACAGGGTTTATACCTGCCTACCTAAATACAGAGAGAAAACTGGCAGGCTCACACACGCTAGAAAGAGAGCAGAAATGCCCTCAAACGCCAAACGAAGTACGTCAAAAATTGGAAGCAGCAAGAGAACTCGTCAACATTAACATGGCGCGAGCATTCCAAAGGCAGGGAAAACACTACAATCTCAGGCGAAGGGATTGGAAACCAAAGGTAGGAGACAGTATAGAAAAAGAACCATATACTCTCCAATAAAGATAAAGCCCTGAACGCAAAACTCGCTCCAAAATACATCGGGCCAATGCTCGTGAAACGAATAATTTCACCGGTTATCGTCGACTTACAAGACAATAACAAAAAATGGTTTAGGCACGTACACGATATAAAAACCAACAACACCGATACATGGAACAATGAACAGGAGAATCTAAATACAGAAGAATAAATATAGAGCAAAGCTAGTATAAAAGGAGCACAAGCAAGAGAAACACCACAAACACCACAGTCGCCATCATGGATGAAGACATAGACGATACGATACAGACTCTACTCACCACGTGGAACGAGGCCGAGGCGCAAGCGCTATGGGAAAGCCTCCTACCTCCAAGTGAGAAAGAAGAACCACCGCCACTACCACCAGGCAAGCGACCACCAGTGGACGCACCACCGAAACGGAGACCAGCAATCCCGTGCGAAAAGACGCCACCATCAGCGAGAGTCGCCCAGAAGAAATTAAAAATATTAATGGGCGAGGAAGTACGGCCAACATCAACAAGACGCCGGCAGCGTATCCACCCGGTGGTCTGATGCAGAAAAACCGGAGACAACTCGGCGCTCTCCGGGAATACAAAGCCGACACCAGAACGGACTGAGGTCAACCAGACGACCTCAGGCAAGACACCAGAAAGCAAACCACCGGCCTCAAAAATAAGAATAGTGGCAGACACGATATTACCACCAAATAAACACATTAAATTAGAGAAGAAACCACCAACGAAGGACGAACCATCAACCGACATCACGCTCGAGACCGGAAAAATAGTAAAGTTACCATACCATGGGTACATATATCGCGAAAATATCGCCGCTACGTGGATGGGGAGCAGTGGCGATTCCGTTTCGGCCCTACGGGCACACTGAGGTACGCCCGAAAGACCTAAAAGAACCGACGAGAGGAGGCCGGAGGAACTCGGCGACCTCCGGCACCACCATGCCGACACCAGAGATCAACCCGGCGACCTCTACATAACGGACGACGAACAATCGTCACCAGCACCAATCTTGTCAGCACAGAAACAAACCAACAAAAAGAAGAGGGAGACAGACCCATCTCCAAGAAAGGGGAAAGAAACTCCCCCGAGTATAAACGAGTATATAAGGAGCCGAGCCAGGAAGAACGGACACTCTAGGCTGAACCGGTACACGGGAACACACACGGAGCTGGACTCGCACACGGCAAGGCTCTGAACAGTTCATCACTCACGGAAACACAATCACCAGAGGATGAGCATCAACAGGGAGATATTTCAGTGGCTGGAAGACTGGCAACCGCCTCCAAGCAGCGCCGAAACACCACATCCCACGAGCAACCAGGATGAATCAGCGAACGACCCGCAGCAAGGAGATCAACCTACAACAGTCTTGACGGTACTCGCGACGGAGGACACGAAACCAACCCGGCCGCAAGCTCAACCACCACCTCGACAGCTGACAGTAAGACTCCCAGATGGGAGACAATTTACTATACCGCGCCACGCATTCACTAAATATATAAAATATCATGTAGAAATTGACGGCGAGATATGGCGCATACGTTCTTGACCATCCGGTGCGGTGAAAAGAGTCTATAAAGTG
>NW_022639829.1:13910-14495 GCF_010583005.1 Odontomachus brunneus | reverse complement strand
CCGGGACGTGCACCTAGTCACGCGGGGGGGGGGGGTGATGTAACGAGCTGTTCGTAAAACAAATAGAACAGGAACCGCAAGAACGATGAAATCAAACGACTCGTCACGAAACCGAACACGTGACAAACCAATGTAAACACCGCCGACCGACCGCGATTATCACAACACGATATCAGGTTAAAATTAGTATAAAAGACCGCGCGAAAAGCTCAGTAGGAAGCAGTCTTCCGAGGCACTGTGCTGAACAGAGCCTAGACTCCAACAGCCCAGCACCTCGCAAACACCGCTGCCTAGAATACCGTATCCTAGACCTTCCTCGTCACCGCTCTGTCGACTTGTTGCATTCGTAAAGTCGACATTCCTTGATACCGCTCCGTCGACTTATTGGATTCGTAAAGTCGACATCCGCGTAGACTTATTGGATTCATAAAGTCTACATCCTTGATTACCGCTCTGACGACTTGTTGGATTCGTAAAGTCGACATTCCTCAATAACGCTCCGTCGACTTATTGGATTCCTAAAGTCGACATCCGCGTAGACTTATTGGATTCGTAAAGTCTACATCCTTGATTACCGCTCTGTCG
>NW_022639829.1:13720-13900 GCF_010583005.1 Odontomachus brunneus | reverse complement strand
CGGCATGTGCTGCTTCATTACTTAGACTTGAAAAAAACTGCAGCTGCAGCTCAAATTGCTTTTCGAAGCTTATGGCAATTATACTCCATCGGAAAGAACATGCCAAGTATGGTTTCAGCGATTTAAGAGTGGTGATTTTGATGTCAATGATAAAGAACGCTCAGGCCAACCGAAAAAGTT
>NW_022639829.1:13439-13635 GCF_010583005.1 Odontomachus brunneus | reverse complement strand
GGGTACCACACGAATTAACCGCAAATGCCATTGCGAATCGCTTAAACATCTCTATTTCTCTGCTCGCCAGGCAGAAAAAGAAGAGTTTTTTGTGGCGCATAGTGACGCGATGAAAAATGGATATACTTCGATAATACTAAACGAACAAAATCATGGGTAGACCCTGGCCAACCATCGACATCCACACCAAAGAGAA
>NW_022639829.1:12150-13429 GCF_010583005.1 Odontomachus brunneus | reverse complement strand
ACGACTTGTTGGATTCGTAAAGTCGACATTCCTCAATAACGCTCCGTCGACTTATTGGATTCCTAAAGTCGACATCCGCGTAGACTTATTGGATTCATAAAGTCTACATCCTTGATTACCGCTCTGACGACTTGTTGGATTCGTAAAGTCGACATTCCTCAATAACGCTCCGTCGACTTATTGGATTCCTAAAGTCGACATCCGCGTAGACTTATTGGATTCATAAAGTCTACATCCTTGATTACCGCTCTGACGACTTGTTGGATTCGTAAAGTCGACATTCCTCAATAACGCTCCGTCGACTTATTGGATTCCTAAAGTCGACATCCGCGTAGACTTATTGGATTCATAAAGTCTACATCCTTGATTACCGCTCTGACGACTTGTTGGATTCGTAAAGTCGACCTCCGCGTAGACTTATCCGACTCGCACAGACTACCACTCCGTCGACTCGTTGGATTCGTACAGTCGACACACGTGGAGACTTGTCGGATTCGTAAAGTCGACATCCTTGATTACCGATCCGTCGACTTATTGGATTTGTAAGGTCGACCTCCGCGAAACCGCGCCGCCGTCCCGGGGAACCGATCCCCGCGGCACCGCATCGTAGCGCACGACCGCACCGCAAAAATCCGACGCATCGCGCACGCAGGGCCGTGTTATTCCTCAAGTAACGGCTCTCCTCGCGCGACAATAATTAAAGATCCGAACGTCAACATCGCGCCGCAAGCACAACACGATCGACGCGTCACACGACCGCCCGCGTCCCGCGACCGCCAGCGGCCCCGCAGCCCGAGCTCCGCCGCCGCGAACATCAATAAGCGCGAACACAAAAACCCGCGCGCTAAACCAACGGCGTCGAATCAACCTGTAAATACTCATTGTACATAGCCATCTAATCGACAATATATATCATTATAATATCCATCCCACTGTCTTCACCGTTATTGACATCTGCTCGAATCCGTACCACACCGACTCGCAGCTGATCCCGCACCAAACGCGAACTAGCGTTACATATATACAGGGTGTTCAAAAAGTCCCGGACCGGTGAAATATCTCGAAAATTAAGCATTTTAGAAAAAAATGTTTCAGATAAAAGTTGTGGCGTTTAAAAAGATGTATTTACTGATCACATCAGTTTGACCTTGGGTTGCGTAGCGAAGGTCAGGTCAAGGTTACATTAATTTTTTTAAATGGAACACCCCATTTTTCATTGCATATTCTTATAGCACATCTCGAGAGCTTTCCAAAACGCTATAATAAAATATTTTTTCGT
>NW_022639829.1:5866-11894 GCF_010583005.1 Odontomachus brunneus | reverse complement strand
TCGATGCAGCACGGCTTGGTGGATACACACTTCAGAAATTACGAGGATGTGCAAAAATGGATCGACAAATGAATTGCATCAAAAGACCAATCGTTCTATCGTCGCGGAATCTACGCGTTGCCCGAAAGATGTGAAAAATGTATAGCTAGCGAGGGAAAATACTTCGATTAATGTATTTTTTGCTTTTGATGTCGAAATAAATGAGTTTTTTAAACAAAAAAACCGCAGGAACTAAGTTTACCACCTAATATGTATATATATATATATACACATATATATTGCGGGGGTATTCGTGAGGTTTACTCGTGAGCGACGGCTAACAGTCGCCTGTCCGCCGCGTCGGTAAATTGCCGTCGGCCTCGGATCACGCTGCAACGTGAAAACGGGCGCTGCAACGGAAAGTTGGGCGCCAGATGCGGCAAAGACCGCACCATCTCGATACACGCGAAACATAATCACCAAAATTTGCGTGAGCCGAGAACCGTCGGAACCGATAGCTCTCCGTTTTTTAAGTCGGAGACGGGATTCTCACGTCCTCGTTCGCTTTCTCAAACGCTCTCATAATCGCGAGGTGCGATAACGCTCGGCAGTCTCGATCGTGGTATTGTCTCCGATATATTCGTCGGAACGGTCGCGGCTAGGTTGGCGAACTCTCCTCTTCCTGAGGAACTTGTATGCTCGTCGAACCTTGTATGCGCCCCCTTCGTCGCTTCTCTCAGCGCCCAGAGGTCCTCGGTTTTGACATTCGATAATCGGTAATCGCCAATTTTCGGTAGACGCTATTTGTCTCGAGATACTATCGCCGTCGTTGCTCAGCTCGCGGTCTTGGTCGGTACGCACCAAGTTTTTTTCTGCCGGGATCCTCGGGACGATCTTGTTCTCTCGCTGTGTCCGCCAAGCATCCGCTAAAAAGTAAACACAGCTGACGGTATCGGGTGTTAATTCGGCAGCTATGTTCCCGTTAGCGAATATTCTGTACAGTATAATATTCGGGAACTCAGAGCGATCGGAATAATCGAGATCTTCCTAAATGACGCTAAATAATACGAGAGCGATGAGTCGGCGGTCGATGCTCCTTCGTCCCACGTCGTCCAGGGATTCCGTTGGTCCTGGTGGCCGACAAGGGAAGCAGAGGGGCACAAAGTTTGGGGCGCGAGGACCTTCAAATCTGCTCTGCTTGCACAAAATAATTCCTAAATTCTTCTTGAGAACTTACACAAAAGGAATACGCCGGAACGCGATAAACGGTAACCTAAGCGAAAGTACTTTCGGGACACGATACGTGAAGAACAATTACGCAATCGTTGCGTTTTTCTTTGGGATGGGCGCCTCCGAGGCTGCCATGTTACAATATACAGGGTGTTTTAGACCACACGTACCACATATTTAAAATAAGGGGATCAACATTTTATAAAAAATTCAAAACACTTTTTCACTAATTTGGGCACGAATCTCTATCAAATGGTGCTATATTCAACTTCCAGTATTGACCGGAAGTTGGTTGTTTAGACCGGAAGTTTAGTTTTTTAAATGGAATATCCTATTTTTGCAGATTCAGATTCTACGGTAAAAAATACGAAACTTATGTTTGAAACATTTTTTCCGGAAATGTGTCCACCGACCTTAAAATGACATTGAAAGTTTATCAGTTACCAGACCTCTTAAGAACTTCTTAGTCGCAGTGCGATAGTCGCCTTCGTATAATTTTACTTTGTAACATACTCCAAGTACTGAAATAAGTACTTCTACTTAAGTGTCTTACTTTCAATTCTTCGCGTGCTACAATCACAATCAAAAAATTTTAAAAGTGGACTGACCAGTGCGGCATGATAAATAATCAGATTGTAGGACCTTATCTATTTCTTTGACGAAAATCTCAGTGGTGCTTTATATTTAGCTTTTCTGTGGACAGATTTTCTTATTTTGCTAGAAGATGTTCCTCTGCAATAGCGCTTAGATATGTTTTTCCAGCGAGATGGGTGCCCGGCCCATACATCAAGAAATGCTCGAACACAACTAAATAGAATGTTTCCAAATAAATGGATAGGCAAATACGGTCCCTTTAATTATCCACTACGATTGCCTGATCTGACGATTTTTGATTATTATCTGTGGGGAAAACTAAAAGATATAGTTTATCGTATACGCCCAATTACGAGAGAAAATATGATGCTTCGAACGACAGATGCTGTTCGGTCTTTAGATGCAAATGAGATTCGTCGACCTGTCGACTCCTTCCAAAAAAAAATTGATACTTGCCTTTTACATAATGGAGCTCACATTGAACATTTAGCCTAGACAAGATCTACTAACTGAATAAAAATTATGTACATGTTAAGTTCGTTACTAAATAAATGTTAAGTTTGTTACTAAATTCCGACTAACGAAAAGTTAAATAATAAAATTGTTTGATTGAAAAGTTTATTTTATTGTACTGATTCCAACATTAGTCAATCCACTTTTCAAAATTTTTTAGTGTTATTGGAGTACACAAAAAATTGAAAGTAAGATACTTAAGTAGAAGTACTTATTTCAGTACTTGGAGTATAAAGTCAAATCATACGAAGGCGATTATCGCACTGCGACTAGGAAGATCTAGGATCTAAGAGGTTTGGTAGCTGATATACTTTCATGTCATTTCAAGGTCGGTGGACACATTTTCAGAAAAATGTTTCAAACATAAGTTTCGTCTTTTTCACTGTACAATCTGAATCTGATGAAAAATAGGGTATTCCGTTTAAAAAACAAAACTTCCGGTATAAACACCCACTTCCGGTCAATACCGGAAGTTGAATATAGCACCATTTAATAGAGCGTGCTCGACTTAGTGAAAAAATGTTTTGAATTTTTAATAAAATGTTGACCTCTTGTATTTTATACGTGGTACGAGTGGTCTGAAACACCCTGTATACAGGTTGAGTCATTTTAATAAAGTCAGACAAATATCTCGAAAAATATGGAAGATACGGAAAAATATTTCATACAAAAGTTATATGGTTCGTAGGGAGACATAAGATGGTGCAATTGTCTTGACCTTGGATAGTCGTTTGAAAGTCACGTGAAAGTCACCTTCAATTTCTTAAATGGATACCTCCATTTTTCATTGCAAAATTCTTGTAGCTTATCTCAAAAATTTTCCAAAACACTAACGATCCACGTAGGCAATCGTTACGGAAACCGTTTAAAAGAAACGCATAAGACCGCGCATAAGGAGAAGAAACGGAAAGAGGACCCGCGTCCTCCCAAGTAAACAGACCGCCAAACATCCGCGGATCATAGCGAGTCAAGCGTGATTCGCAAAAATATAAAACGCCGCGAATTCTTAAATCGAGAGCAGATCCGATCCGACATTTTCCCGAGAGAGCCGAATCCGATTCTGATAGATCAGAATACGCTTCGTACCTCTTCTAAAATACCGATTCCTAAGCAAAACGCTACATCAGTTACCTCGCCAATGTAGACGTGTCACTTTAGGTGTACAAAAATTAAAAAAAGGACATTAAAAATAACACTTTGTTTCCTTAATAATAAACATGACTGATTATTCACCTTTAGTGAAATTGTCGACATTAGTGAAATTGTCGACATGATAATTGAGTGTGGAAGGGCCAATGAAAACAAACAATGTACCCATCAGTGTGCTCTCCGGTATTCAGATCATCGATGTCCCAATCATATTACAATAATGAAAGTTATTAATAGAGCTCGTGAAGGTACATTATGTCGCAAACCTAGAAAGAAATCTTTAACTGATGCTAATGATTTGAATACAACTATTTTAGGGATGGTTGTAATAAATCCTCAGATTGGTCAACGTACAACAATCAGTCGAGAACTCAATGTTACTCAGTCAACTATTCGTCGAATTTTAAGATCGAATAATTTTTACGCTTGCCACATTCACCGAGTTCAGGCACTTACCGAAAATCAAAAACAAAAACGCGTTGAATTTTGTCATTGGAGATTGGAAAAATTAGAAAAGGATCCGACTTTTTTTATAAGGTTTTATTTACCGACGAATCAACACTTCAGAATACTGGAGAATTGAATCGTCATAATTGCCACGTTTATTCAGATATTAAACCATTTTGGATTCGTCATGTAGATCGTCAGCACCAGTGGTAAGTAAATGTTGTGGCATTTTGGATGGCAAGGTTATTGAACCCTATTTCTATGATAATAATATTATCCAAATAATATACTTATAGTCCTTGCAAAATAATCTATTCGAATTGTTAGAGAATATCAATTTAGGAACTAGAGATCGCATGTGGTTTCAACATGATGGTGCTCCTCCGCATAGAGCTGCCATTGTGCGAGACTATTTAAATCGAAGATATCCTGAACGTTGGATAAGGTACAACGGTTATATCACAAAGCCTTCAAATTCTCCTGATTTAACACCTTGTGATTTCTTTTTATGGGGCAACGTTAAAGGGATTGTTTTTGCTACGGAACCGACGGCTCCGATCGATATGAGAGATCGAATCACCAGAACTTTGGCAACTATTCCCAAAGAATTTTTTCAAACGACTACTATTGCATTGCGTCATAGATTCTGAATGTGTATTGAAGTGAATGGTGATACATTTGAAGAAATGTTATAAGATCGTAAGTCGTGGCGTGTAGGAGCACGTGCAAGCGCGCGCACGCACCCACCAACTCACACACACACACACATACACGCAACACACACGCACAGCAACAGGGAGGGTTTTGAAGTCATTAAATACTACGGAAGTGATGAAACGTGGGGTTCCTATTTCTGTTGTGACACACACACACACACACACACACGCACACACACACACACAAAGGAGACGTAAATCCGACCGAGCAACCTCCGCGTGGACACCTTGAATAATGCTAATGCCGGCGGTACTGTAACTTTCAAGTCTTATAACTCGAAAAGTACTTAATGTAAAAATACTTTGGTATAGTGTTGTAACCGCGATGCGTCACGTTCCGGATCGCTCGCCGGTTTGGGTCCGTAGGAGGCGGAATAATTTATAAAACAATTGATTTAACAATTAAACTGAGTCGTATATTTAAAAGCAGCTGACGATGTACAGTAAATTAGATTTTGATTGATCGACGCCGTTGGTTTTCATCAATTTGTATACAAGCTGTCAGAGGCCTTGTTTAGGCGATGGCTCGCGTGATGCTGTGCGCGGTGCGCGGGACGCAGACGGTGTTGTTGTCGTGTATTCGCGAATTCGTCTGTTGACGTTCTCGGCTTCTCGCCTCTTTAATCCCGGTTGACAATTTTTTTTTTGCTATTTCGCTGCTGTTTGATGTAGCACGGTATATGCAGTATCTCTGCGGTATTGCAGCGGAGCTGCGTTCGGTGTATCGCCTCGATGGCCTTGGATATGATTCCTTCACTATCGCGGAGATTCAGTGCATGTTAGCGTCTGCTATTGCGGCGGTCCGCCGTTGTACGCGGAACCTTAGCTGGCTGATCTGCCATCGTAATCTAACGAGGCCGGCTCGTTCTAACAAGATCATGGATGCGGTAAATACGGTGCCACGGACGCGCCTATGCGTCGAAATGATTCCGATCTCGTTTCCGGAGATCGGTTTGCTAGCATTGTGGAAGTCGACTCGCCCCTCGCGAGTCGACGACGGTGTGATCCTGACGCGGATCCTTATGACGCGGTGTCGAAGCTGCGCTAAAACGTAGCGAGACTTCGAGTATGCGGTGATGAGTTCGCACGCGGCGACTGGATAGCGGTGTGATCTCGCTCGCCCTAAGACGAAGGCGACATCCGGTTAGCGGTGTGAAGGTTGCGTTAAGCTCCTTTCCGGTAGATTGATTCCAGGTTCTTCGGTGGCCGTGGCATCTTGCGGATAACGGTAGTTCACTGTGTCGGCGTCACAAATCCGTGAGCCGACGGCGGAGTGACTTCTGTCGCGTATTCGCGAACGGAAGTCTGCTAGGATCAGTAGATGTTAGATTATTGATGTCACGTGTCCGTGCGTTAATGGCGGCGTGATTTCTGTCGCGTATTCGCGAACGGAAATCTAT
>NW_022639829.1:3995-5856 GCF_010583005.1 Odontomachus brunneus | reverse complement strand
CCGCCCGCGCCGCCCCGCGCCGCCCCGAGCATTTTGCAGCGTGATTTTTTAGTCACAGCTGCAAACTCTAATATTCTGCAAACGTATGCATTCGGCAATTAGATGCGCAAGAACTAGAATGTGACACATGATATTCTTATTACTAATGCGCATGTACACTGTGCCCCCGCGATAACATTTTGCAAGCGATGTATGCATTCGACAATTAGATGCGCAAGAACTAGAATGTGACACATGATATTCTTATTACTAATGCGCATGTACACTGTGCCCCCGCGATAACATTTTGCAAGCGATGTATGCATTCGACAATTAGATGCGCAAGAACTAGAATGTGACACATGATATTCTTATTACTAATGCGCATGTACACTGTGCCCCCGCGATAACATTTTGCAAGCGATGTATGCATTCGACAATTAGATGCGCAAGAAAACGAATCACATTTTAAGACTATTTCTGGTGTATCAAGAAAATAGAGAAAAAAGGAGTAATACAAATAAGCAGCAGATCTTGGGATTACAATTTATATATTTTGAAAGTGTTAGATGTACAGATTATTTGTTCAATACTTCATACATAATATCATTCATTGCGCACGCTAATAGCTCGCAATCGATGTGTGAACCACCGTCAAAGTCCCCGCTATTGCGTATCGTCGATATAGCATTATCCGTTTCGGTAATATTCTTCTCTCGAAGAATTTTTACAAAATTTCTATATTTTGTATTAACAATGTGTGTATTTTCATATAACCATGAGTACATATGATCAATGCAATGCTCGAGAGTAAACAAATGTTCCACTGTAGCTGGTTGCAAGTACATGCAGTTACCGGATAATGTGAGTTTTAAAAGTTTCTTGCCGTACATTGTGCACCATTCCACCGCCAAATCGCGAATCTATAGCGGAGAGGATGACACCTCGGTTGTTTGCAAAAGTTGTAAAATATCTTCTTGTTTTGCCATCAATCCTCCCAAAATTGCCGAGTGTAAGACCAATTGATTGCCACGATTGTCACCGAGGACTAGTTTCACTGTGGATACCAATCCTACGCTGATCCGAATCTCCAAGTACTTAAAAGACGTTGACGTCAAGGCATATCTTTGCCCTAAAATACGGGCTGTACAACGAGGTTGCGACACACTGTAAAAACATAAATAATTTACCGCGATTGCAATTAAAAATAAATGATTTACAAGAAAATAATTATTGAGACTTACCTTTTTTTCTCGTACGGTGGAGCATCATTTTGCACGGGTACGTAATAGTTCATACCTTTTTCTTCAACACTGTGCATTCTTCTCAAGATAATAATTGCCCACTAAATGTCTTTGTTGCGACTGATGCAACGAGTGACCAAGAACCGCTCTAAATACGTTTCAAAATTCCTCCCCACCAACCGAAAGCAGTGCATAATAATAATATAAATGAGATTCACCTAATTTTCATCTATATCTACTGTACAAATATATTTTATCAAATCATTCAACAAATCTCTGATACAGCGCGGTAGATAACCAATCGAATACTCATATATCGATTGAGTGTTTCGCGCCATACTGCATCATCGAAAAAAATCGATTTCCGATATTTATATCAAAAGTGCAGTCCAAAAGTACTCAATTAAGATCTCTCTTTTTTATGCGTCACAATGCATCATTTTTGTGCTGACACATCGATTTGCAGTCGACAGTTAGATGCGCAGAAAATGTGAAACATGATATTATTATTACAAATGAACACGTGCGACAGTAAGATTCGCAGAAAATGTGAAACAAGATACTATTACGAAGGTCATAGAAGTATACATATTTTGCACATTTACAATCCCTCCTAAACGAGACACATTTTTGTTAGA
>NW_022639829.1:2123-2541 GCF_010583005.1 Odontomachus brunneus | reverse complement strand
TACATGTATCCTCTGTATCGTGACAAATGTAAAATAATGTATACTGACACAGACAGTCTCATTTACAACATCGAATGCGATGATGTATATGAGCACATGAAACGTGATATTGCAAGGTTTGATACGAGCGATTATCCTACTGACAACGCGTACGATATACCGCTTGTAAATAAGAAGGTGCCTGGTTTAATGAAAGATGAAAACAACGGAGCGATCATGACGGAATTTATCGGACTTAGGGCAAAGATGTACGCTTTGCGAGTGGATGGCAAGAAAGACACGAAAAAGGTCAAAGTTGTCAAGAGTAATGTTGTAGCGCGAACGATATCTTTCGATGAGTACGTAGTGTTTGCGAGAGGAGATCGAAACGACTCGTCGTCAATCGTGCATACGATCAAAATTGCATGAAGTGTACACA
>NW_022639829.1:681-1578 GCF_010583005.1 Odontomachus brunneus | reverse complement strand
TTGAATCATTCCACGACGGAAGCGTTCATAACTGAATACGTCGAATAGTGATTGATGTTGTGTATCTTCGTGAGTCTCTGCACATCGGTATTGTAAAATTATTTCCCCCGGTCTGTTTGCAAATTTGTTGGACATCTTCCGCTGTCTCGAATTATCTTGTCGAACGCCTCGACCATCTCCTTTCCGCTTTTAGTCTTTAGCAAGCATGCTTGCTCAGCACATCGATAACGGTGAGTATGTAGTGGTAGCCACTGTTGAGCCGCGAATACGGACGCATCTCCACTACATCGGCCTGCCACAGATCATCGTATCCACGCACAATGACGCGTCTACGAGGAAAATGTCTTCTCGCAGGAGCATGCAACTCCTCCACCAACCGTTGCTTTTCGGGGCTGTGTTGTTTCCCGTCTCCACCAGTTTTCCGCATGTTTGATCGCTTAGATCGCCTCATCACTAATGACGAAACTGCGAGCGCATTGTTTTAAATTCCATCTATTCAACGCGCTGCAAACACTTTCTCCCATATGGCACGTGTTTCAGCATGAAGTCTGATCAGGTTTTTTTCAAATTCCTCCTGTTTCTTTTCAAATTCTTGCTGTTGCTCTTTCAATGCAGCGAGACCTCTTTCCACGTAGAGTCTATTGACGGCGTCACTGTCGGCTTCCGGTTGCGCTACGCGTCGTATCTTGCGCGACCTCGCATCAAAGTCGGAGGCGACCATGCACAAAGTGTTATCGCGTACGTAATTTCTGAGTACTCCTCTCCACGTGTAATAGTCCATCGTCGGCGGTCCTCTCTTTTGGAGCGAAACACCAAATTTATTGATCGACATTTCGATGCAAACAACACGCATCATCGATGTGCGATTCAATTTATAACAAGGCCCGCCTCGCGAAG
>NW_022639829.1:0-633 GCF_010583005.1 Odontomachus brunneus | reverse complement strand
TGTTATATAACAGTTATATTGCTGAGTAGGAAATTGCAACATGTACGTTACAAGTAACATTGTGTTTGCTGGGATGATATAGAACTAGGATATTCTTTATGTTGTTCATGTTGTTAGAATTTTATTTAAACAGGGTAAGAAAAAAGGAAGAAAGAAAGAAAGTACAGAAAGCGAGAAGAAAAAGAGAAACTATAAGGAAAGAAGAAAGTAGTACATAGATAGATAAGGAACAAAAAATAGAAATAAAGAAGATAGAAAAAAGAGATATGCAAGAAAGTAAAATAAGTAAGGTTATTTTTTAAAAGTAATTCATTATTATTATTTGTTATTTAAAAAAATATATTGTTACTTGAATATTTAGTGTTGTTTCTACTGTTTAATTTTATAGCTAAATTAAGTAATAAGGAGGTAAAAAAGGAAAGGAAAAAAGAGGAGAAGAAAAGAAAGAGAGAAATGAGAGAATGTGTGAGAAGAAATGAAGAGGAGACTGAAAAGAGATATTTATAACAGATACTTTTATGGTAAAAAAAACTATAAGCTATCTGAGAAACATTTACGAACATAGTAACGCTACATCATATATTTATTGATTAATATAATAATATTCGCTCAACAATATAACTATTACATACA
>NW_022639828.1:99349-99585 GCF_010583005.1 Odontomachus brunneus | reverse complement strand
CCCCCCCTCGGAGGACCATGGGTTAGAACCGGCCTATAATACCTACTTACCTTAATGGCGGCCTTTAGCGCTGCAACCTCCACGAGGTCTAAGCTAGGCGCCTTCCTGACTTTTAGGGTTTTCGCGACAGCGACGATTTCTACCTCCGTAAAGAACGGGACATCGTCACCGTCGAGCACGATGAACGCGCTTCCCCTGATTTCACGCTGCCTGAGCGTGTCCTCATTCTCCCGGTC
>NW_022639828.1:98819-99339 GCF_010583005.1 Odontomachus brunneus | reverse complement strand
CCCCCCGCCCCTCACCCCCCCTCGGAGGACCATGGGTTAGAACCGGCCTATAATACCTACTTACCTTAATGGCGGCCTTTAGCGCTGCAACCTCCACGAGGTCTAAGCTAGGCGCCTTCCTGACTTTTAGGGTTTTCGCGACAGCGACGATTTCTACCTCCGTAAAGAACGGGACATCGTCACCGTCGAGCACGATGAACGCGCTTCCCCTGATTTCACGCTGCCTGAGCGTGTCCTCATTCTCCCGGTCATCAGAGACGTGCACTTCCAGCAGGCGCCTAGGTCTCCTCTAAGATGTTGGTCGAGGAGCCATCGTCGCGGCGGAGGCTGCTGAGCACTTTGTCCACCCGGAGCTTCCGGGCCTCGCGTTTGTACACGAATCCCCATGGCTCCGAGTTTCCTACCTCCGTGACGAATTTCCGCCAGCTGTCACGCTTCGCCTTCCGCACCTCCCTCGTGTACCTCCTCAAGGAAAAGAGGTAGGCACTTCGGCCGGAAGCACGGAGCGGCTCAGCGTTTT
>NW_022639828.1:95643-98619 GCF_010583005.1 Odontomachus brunneus | reverse complement strand
CCCCCCCCCCCTCCAGCGGACTCCAGACTGAGGACCTCGAGTCTCGACGCAGAAAGGTCGATGAGGCTAGCAACGTACTTCTCCCAGTCGGCACGACTCGCGTCAAACCGAGAGTTGGAGGTAGGCCGGTCATTGCCTCTGACTCTCGGCACCCTCAGACGGATGTCCAGGGCACTGTGGTCGCTCGTCGTCCAGTCGCATCTGACCTTCCACTCGCCGAAGAATTGGCTCATGGCCGGAGTCGCCAGGGTCACGTCAATATGTGACGTTCCCCATGACGTCCAGTAGGTCGGCGACTGTCCGGGAGCATTGAGGATTTTCCATCAGCAAGCGCGGATGAATTCCTCGAGCTTCGCGCCCCTATCGTTCACCTTGCGGTCACCCCACATGGGGGATCGCGTGTTGGCGTCCATCCCTACCAACAATCTCTTCCCTCTTAGAGAATGAAACACCGCCTCGAGGTGCCTGAGGTGCTCCTCAATCTCGTCGCTGTACTGGAAGTAGCACGATGCGACGTAGAAAGAGAAACCGGGTGCCCGCACTTCCGCGCACGCACAGTGCGCGGTGCTGAGCTGCGAGATTTCCATGATATGGAACGAGGGGTTTGAGACAGCCACTGCAGCCCACGAACGTTGCGAGCGTGCAGCGGCAACCCTCGTTCCCTGCCCTAACCCAAGAATGGCGAAGCTCGAACCTTGCTTCCGAACGTGCATTTCCTGCAAGAGCAGGACGTCCAGTCGCTTCTCGGCTACGAGCTGACGGTCTTCGCCACTAACCACAGCTGAACGCCTCATGTTTAGCTGCATGATCCTAATACCCGTGGATTCTAACGAAGCAGAGGAATCACCCAAAGCTGGTTGAAGGGGGTTTTCAGGCGAGCGATCGCGGTTCGCGTACGCGGACCCTACACCGATTCCTACTCTATTCTGCCTCACGCGGTCATGATCCGGCGTGGGCATTTCATCGCACCTAACTAGCCTAACCGAGACAGCACGAAGTCTACGACCTTAAGGCAAAGCTCCAACGGCGGCGGTAGCCCGAGCCACCGGCGCGCCCGCCGTAGACACGCCGGCTTGGAAAACGTCATTTGGTCCATCACTCGATGACGACAAGGGAGGGCCTAGGACCATAACCCTCTCATACCGGCGCGACGTTACCGACCCGGTTCTTATCTTTCTAACTTTCATTATGAGAGGATTATCGGCGAAGCGAAGAGTTTTTGTACCTAACGGGACCTCGTCTAGCCAACAAGGCGAATTCCCGTGTTGTTTCTATCTCTCTGAGACACAGCATAGTGACTGGTCTAGCCGTGGGCTAGTCGCCTAATATTGTCGCATTGTTTGGAGCACTTGGCTCCCGAGACTTATATTTGCCTACCTAACGGGACCTCGTCCAGCCGACAGGGTGAATTCCCGTGTTGTTTCCCTATGTCTCGCTGAGACCCAGCGTGATGACTGGTCCAGCGAGATGCGCACTTTTATCAGTGCGTGAGTCGTCTGTGACGCTTTTTAAGTTTCGACATTGAACTCAAACTTGCGGCCAGTCGTCAGGCGTCTCACTGCCACGGTGGCATTCACGCAGCAAGTGTATAGCCATGCACGGCCGGCCGGGTTCTGCGACGACTAGCCCGTGGGCTAGTCGCCTAGTATTGTCACATTGTTTGGAGCACTTGGCTCCCGAGACTTATAGGTTACTCCGAGGAGCAGGCAGTGTGCAATCACCCCCTAATGCTGACGTCCACTGACTGTCACTACGATTTTCATCTCGCTGGTTTGCCACTTGTCCATTTTAATAGAGGTGCCGCCTACCTTAGCGCTCAACTCGTTGTTCAGCCCGCCCTTTCTTGACTCCACTTCTGACTTAAGCACATGAGTTCAATACTCTTCGGGGTACACAGCCAGTGCCTCCATGTTGAGTAGATTAAGAGTCTACTTTTCCCCCTTGATTGGGGAGGTTGGCCCTTGGAAGGACAGCCATTTAAGTTGCCCCTCCTTTATGACTCTCAAAGGGAGCGGCGCGGTCTAGGCATGCCTCGAGCATCCCCCGCTGCTCCCATTAGCCAACCCCACCTCCTCGTGGTGAGAGTCGGGCAACGTCTGGACGCCGCCACGTCCAGACGGCCGACGGGGCCCTGGCTGTCCGTGCGCCCCAAAGGGCGGACTCTTCCCTCCGCCCACGTGCCCAGTCCATGGTGAGACGTGGGGCCAATAAAGGACGGGCTTTTCCCAGCGGTAACGGGAACGGTGGCGCCCCCCGCAAACCCCGGTGTCCGGAGGACTCGAGCGGTATGAAATCCGCAGAGACAGTCCACACTGTCCGAGTACTGGGGCGAGTAGGAGTGCCTCCCGGCCGTGCCGCTTCCTTCTCTCTCCAGCGGGAGAGGGACAGGGCGACGCCTCGGTAGGACCGGTACCTGAGCGGCTCGAGTGGTACGAAACCGTGCAGACAGCCTAGTTGGGCCGGGTACTGGGACCGGAGAAGGTGCCGCCCAGCCGCGTCGCTACCCTTCCCCTTCTTTCTTCCTTCCCTACACCTCCCAGAGAGGTATCCCTCACTTGAGCAGTCCATCACCCTCCGTCTCCCTTTGCCGCATCGATGATGTAGGGGAAGAGACAGGGGCTTCCTCGCAGCCTACCGGGGCCTGCGTCCCTCCACTTCGGCGGCAGGGTCGACGGAACCGGGGGCTCCCTTATTTTCAGGTGCAGGAGATCTACACAGCATTGCCGCGAGCACATAATTGGCTCGGCGCCGCGGCCGTCGGCCCTGGACGGGACCGCCATAGCGCTAGCGGCGAACAACCCAAACCACCTATTTCCTTTTTCCCTCACCCTAGGTGGCTCTTCGCCCCGCCTCGTTGCATCCGTGATGCAGAGAGGAGGGGCTTGAGCTGCCGTAACAACCTACCGGGCCCTGCGCCCCTCCGCTTCGGCGGAAGGGGCGACGGAACCGGGGGTATCTTTCTCTTTCAGGTCCAGT
>NW_022639828.1:93386-95633 GCF_010583005.1 Odontomachus brunneus | reverse complement strand
GAGAGGGGGGCATGGGCTGCCGTAACAACCTACCAGGCCCTGCGCCCCTCCGCTTCGGCGGAAGGGGCGACGGAACCGGGGGTATCTTTCTCTTTCAGGTGCAGTATAAAACACAGCATTGCCGCGAGCACGTAATTGGCTCGGCGCCGCGGCCGTCGAACCTGGGCGGGACTGCCATGGCGCTAGCGGCGCTAACCTAAACTCTCCAAACGCCTTCCCTTCTCCCCTACCCTTGGCGGCCTATGGCATTCCGCCTCCCTTCGCTGCATCCTTGATGCAGGGAGGGGAGGTAGGGGCCGCTACAGCAACCTACCGGGCCCTGCGCCCCTCCGCTCCCCGCGGCAGGGTCGACGGAACCGGGGGCATTTTTCTTTTTCAGGTTCGAAGGGGAGCAGTGCGGTATAGGCATGGCTATGACCATCCCCCACTGCGACCCTCTTTTTTTTCTCTTCTTTCTTCCTCTACATCTTCTTGTTCTTCCTCTTCTCGCCTCTCATGAGGCAGCGTGCCTGAAGGGCCGCCGGGTTGGGGGGTCCCGTCATACCCCCCAATTTTTCAATTTTTCAATATGGGCTTGACTAGGAAAATCGTTACCTGCGGCGGGTCGGTAACGTCGCGCCGGCATGGGGGGGTTGTGGTCCCAGGCCCCCCCCCCCCAGGTCGTCGTCGAGTGATGGGCCACGGGATGACTTCCAAGCCGGCGCGTCTACGGCGGGCGCGCCGGTGGCTAGGGCTACCGCCGTTGAAGCTTCGCATCAAAGTCGCAGCCTTCGTGCTGTTTCTATTAGGCTGGTTAGGTGCGACGAAATGCCCACGCCGGGTTGAGTGAGGCATAATACAGTAGGAATCGCTGTAGGGTCCGCGTCCGCGTCCGCGCTCGCGAATGGTGATCGCTCGCTCGCAATGTCCCAACAAATAGTTTCTGTCGATTTCTCTCCATCGTTAAGGTCCACGGGCATTAGGGTTATGCAGCTGAACATGAGGCGTTCAGTTGTGGTTAGTGGCGAAGTCCGTCAGCTCGTAGCCGAGAAGCGGCTGGACGTCCTGCTCTTGCAGGAAATGCACGTCCGGAAGCAAGGCTCGAGCTTCGCCATTCTCGGTTTAGGGCAGGGAACGAGGGTGGCCGCTGCACGCTCGGAACGTCCGTGGGCTGCAGTGGCAGTTTCAAACCCCTCGTTCCATATCATGGAGATCTCGCAGCTCAGCACCGCGCACTGTGCGTGCGCGGAAGTGCGGGCGCCCGGCTTCTCTTTCTACGTCGCATCGTGCTACTTCCAGTACAGCGACGAGATTGAGGAGCACCTCAGGCACCTCGAGGCGGAGTTTCATTCGCTGTGGGGGAAAAGATTGTTGGTAGGGATGGACGCCAACGCGCGATCCCCGATGTGGGGTGACAGCAAGGTAAATGATAGGGGCGCGAAGCTCGAGGAATTCATCCGTGCTTACGGATGGAAGATCCTCAACGCTCCCGGAAAGTCGCCGACCTACTGGACGTCATGGGGATCGTCACATATTGACGTGACCCTGGCGACTCCGGCCATGAGCCAATTCTTCGGCGAGTGGAAGGTCAGGTGCAACTGGACGATGAGCGACCACAGTGCCCTGGACATCCGTCTGAGGGTGCCGAAAGTCAGAGGCAATGCCTGGCCTGCCTCCAGCTCTCGGTTCGACGCGAGTCGTGCCGACTGGGAGAAGTACGCCGATAGCCTCACCTACCTTTCGGCGTCGAGACTCGAGGTCCTCAGTTTGGAGTCCGCTGGGGGGGGGTGGAAGGCTTCGCGAGGTCCATTTCCCAGATTTTAGTTGAAGCCTCGGAACGGGCAATGCCCAAGAAAAGGTGTTTTAGAAAGTCCAACCCGTGGTGGACAAAAAAGTTGACGATCCTGAAGAAGGACGTCTATAGGCCACGGCGTGCCTTCCAGCGGGAAAACGCTGAGCCGCTCCGTGCCTCCGGCCGAAGTGCCTACCTCTCCTCTTTGAGGAGGTACACGAGGGAGGTGCGGAAGGCAAAGCGCGAGAGCTGGCGGAAATTTGTAACGGAGGTGGGAAACTCGGAGCCATGGGGATTCGTGTACAAACGCGAGGCCCGGAAGCTCCGAGTGGACGAAGTACTCAGCAGCCTCCGCCGCGATGATGGCTCCTCGACCACCACCATAGAGGAGACCGCCAGGCACCTGCTGGAGATGCACGTCCCTGACGACCGGGAGAATGACGACACGCCGATGCAGCGTGAAATCAGGGAAAGCG
>NW_022639828.1:92165-93376 GCF_010583005.1 Odontomachus brunneus | reverse complement strand
AAGGACGTCTATAGGGCACGGCGTGCCTTCCAGCGGGAAAACGCTGAGCCGCTCCGTGCCTCCGGCCGAAGTGCCTACCTCTCCTCTTTGAGGAGGTACACGAGGGAGGTGCGGAAGGCAAAGCGCGAGAGCTGGCGGAAATTTGTAACGGAGGTGGGAAACTCGGAGCCATGGGGATTCGTGTACAAACGCGAGGCCCGGAAGCTCCGAGTGGACGAAGTACTCAGCAGCCTCCGCCGCGATGATGGCTCCTCGACCACCACCATAGAGGAGACCGCCAGGCACCTGCTGGAGATGCACGTCCCTGACGACCGGGAGAATGACGACACGCCGATGCAGCGTGAAATCAGGGAAAGCGCGTTCATCGCGCCCGACGGACACGATGCCCCGTTCTTCACGGAGGCAGAAATCGTCGCCGTCGCGAAAACCCTGAAAGTCAGGAAGGCGCCTGGCCTGGACCTCGTTGAGGTTGCAGCGCTAAAGGCCGCCATTAAGGTAATCCCCGGTCAGTTTGTTAGGCTTTTCAACGGGTGCCTTCAATGGGGCGTCTTTCCCTCTATCTGGAAGGAGGGCTCACTTAGAGTCTTCCTGAAGGGCGAGGGTAAGGACGCGAAGGACCCTAAATCATACAGGCCCATTTGTCTCCTCTCCGTCGTAGGGAAATTCTTCGAGAAGCTTCTGAAGAAGCGACTCGACCGGACGTCGATGGCGCCGGGGAGACTCTCCGATCGGCAGTTCGGCTTCATGGCCGGAAGGTCGACGGAGGACGCGATCGTTGAGCTGCGTCGGATGGTCTCCGCTTCCGAGCAGAGATACGTCTTTGCGCTGCTCTTCGACATAGCCGGCGCCTTCGACAATGTCTGGTGGCCTCTAGTCCTGGAGACCTGGAAGAGGCTAGGCTGCCCTCAAAATATCTTCCAGGTTCTCCGAAGTTATTTTAGCGATAGGAAGGTTAGCGTGTCCTTTGGAGACATTCGAGTCTCCAAGGACGCGAGTAGAGGTTGCCCTCAAGGTTCTGTTCTAGGTCCAGCGTGTTGGACAGCTATGTTCGACGGGCTTCTCCGCGAACTAGAGAGGGAAATAGGTAGGTCGTTTATTGCGTACGCCGACGATTTTTTGGTCACGGTCGAAGGCGACTCGCGTAAAGAATTAGAAGAAAGAGGGCAACGAGTAGTAAATTTAGTTAGGAATTGGTGCGAGGGGGCCAAACT
>NW_022639828.1:89290-91991 GCF_010583005.1 Odontomachus brunneus | reverse complement strand
TCCGCGAACTAGAGACGCAAATAGGTAGGTCGTTTATCGCATACGCCGACGACTTTTTGGTCACGGTCGAAGGCGACTCGCGTAAAGAATTAGAAGAAAGAGGGCAACGAGTAGTAAATTTAGTTAGGAATTGGTGCGAGGGGGCCAAACTCCAGATCTCATCGCGCAAGACTGAGGCAATCGTGCTCAGGAGCGAACCAATCAGGAGGGCCCCCATCGGTAGACGGGGAGGAGCGCGTCCGGACCGGAAACGTAAAGCCCACTGGGCCAAAAAGACAAATCCCGCGGCAAGACCACCGACCATTCGCTTAGGAAACAAAAAGATCGCGTTTAAGAAAACAGTTAGGTATCTTAGCATCCATTTTGACAGGGACATGGGAGTATCCTCCCATTGTAGATATTTGAGCGACAAGGTCGGGTCGCTTTTTAGCAAATTAGCTAGGATGGCGGGATGTCGGTGGGGATTGCGCTTCAGTGCGCTCTCCGCGATTTACCGGGGCGTGTTCGCGCCGACGGTGGCTTACGCCGCTGCTGGGTGGGCCGACCTGTGCGCGGGGTGTGACCTGAAGGTCCTCAGGACTCTGCAGCGCCGAGCGCTCATCTCGACGACCGCTGCGTACCGCACGGTGTCGACGGAGTCGCTCTGCGTGGTCGCTGGCGCGGTCCCCGTCGACATCTTTCTCGGCGAATACTCGGCGCGTTATATGGCGAGGAAAGAGATGGATGCCAGGTTAGGTAATGTGGTAGTCCCGTTCACCGGGAATCTTAAAGAGACCCAGGGTCTCATTAGGGGCGAGGCGTACAAAGTGTGGCAGGCTCGATGGTCTTCTTCGAGCAAAGGCCGCACCACGTATGCCTTCTTTAGTGACGTAGAGCGCAGGGTTGATGCGCGGTGGGTCCGCCCTGACCACCACGTGACACAAATGACCACTGGACACGGCAGGTTCCAGGCACGCCTTGCGTCCTTGGGCCTTGTGAAAGGTGGGATATGTGTTTGTGGGGAGGGAAGCGACACGGCCGCGCACCACCTTCTGCGCTGTCCCGAATTCGGGCCGCAGCGGGAGGCTCTACGGGAGGTCGTTCCGGCCGCGAGCTGGAAGTGGCCGGAGGCGGCACACTACTTCGTGTCGACTCCAGAGGCCTACTCCATGTTCGCGGCCTTCTGTCGGGAAACCCTTTGGTTGAAGGGTACATATTAGATTTTACAGCGGCCTACCCGAGGGATGTCGGAGCCTCCGGGCATGGGTAAACGGCCTCGCAACCTTCGCGAGATCACCGTGGACCCGGGCCGCTGAGGTAGGAAATAACTAATATTTTACTTTATTTTCAGGTTCTCACCTCACCTCCCTCACCTCCATCACCTAAACCCATTACCCATTCCTTTTCCCTTCCCCTCCCACCCAAAGGGTCAGAGCGTGTGTCTGGGCGAGACACAAGTGAGCGGGCCTCCCCGTGGTCCCCGTGGGCGTGGGGCGCGCGCTGCAGCCACAACGGACAGGCGGCGCGCGCGTCACGGCTAAACCGCTCATCCTGCGAACACGTCCCGCAGGCGCTGCTGAATTTTTCCATCGCCCCTTCCCCTTTCAGTGGTTGACAAACGGTAGAAGCTGATGGTAGTAAGTTGCGTATAGCCTTCACGGCTGAGGGAGCAAAGCGCGGCACCCTATGGGTGTCGGGCTTCACACTAACTGCCCCTCCTTTATAAGGCTCTTCGGGAGGTCGTTCCGGCCGCGAGCTGGAGGTGGCCGGAGGCGGCACACTACTTCGTGTCGACTCCAGAGGCCTACTCCATGTTCGCGGCCTTCTGTCGGGAAACCCTTTGGTTGAAGGGTACATATTAGATTTTACAGCGGCCTACCCGGGGGATGTCGGAGCCTCCGGGCATGGGTAAACGGCCTCGCAACCTTCGCGAGATCACCGTGGACCCGGGCCGCTGAGGTAGGAAATAACTAATATTTTACTTTATTTTCAGGTTCTCACGTCACCTCCCTCACCTCCATCACCTAAACCCATTACCCATTCCTTTTCCCTTCCCCTCCCACCCAAAGGGTCAGAGCGTGTGTCTGGGCGAGACACAAGTGAGCGGGCCTCCCCGTGGTCCCCGTGGGCGTGGGGCGCGCGCTGCAGCCACAACGGACAGGCGGCGCGCGCGTCACGGCTAAACCGCTCATCCTGCGAACACGTCCCGCAGGCGCTGCTGAATTTTTCCATCGCCCCTTCCCCTTTCAGTGGTTGACAAACGGTAGAAGCTGATGGTAGTAAGTTGCGTATAGCCTTCACGGCTGAGGGAGCAAAGCGCGGCACCCTATGGGTGTCGGGCTTCACACTAACTGCCCCTCCTTTATAAGGCTCTTCGGGAGGTCGTTCCGGCCGCGAGCTGGAGGTGGCCGGAGGCGGCACACTACTTCGTGTCGACTCCAGAGGCCTACTCCATCTTCGCGGCCTTCTGTCGGGAAACCCTTTGGTTAAAGGGTCCATATTAGATTTCACAGCGGTCTACCCGGGAGATGTCGGAGCCTCCGGGCATGGGTAAACGGCCTCGCAACCTTCGCGAGATCACCGTGGACCCGGGCCGCTGAGGTAGGAAATAACTAATATTTTATTTTATTTTCAGGTTCTCACCTCACCTCCCTCACCTCCATCACCTAAACCCAATATCCATTCCTCTTCCCTTCCCCTCCCATCCAAAGGGTCAGAGCGT
>NW_022639828.1:86540-89280 GCF_010583005.1 Odontomachus brunneus | reverse complement strand
CTACCCGGGGGATGTCGGAGCCTCCGGGCATGGGTAAACGGCCTCGCAACCTTCGCGAGATCACCGTGGACCCGGGCCGCTGAGGTAGGAAATAACTAATATTTTATTTTATTTTCAGGTTCTCACCTCACCTCCCTCACCTCCATCACCTAAACCCAATATCCATTCCTCTTCCCTTCCCCTCCCATCCAAAGGGTCAGAGCGTGTGTCTGGGCGAGACACAAGTGAACGGGCCTCCCCGTGGTCCCCGTGGGCGTGGGGCGCGCGCTGCAGCCACAACGGGCAGGCGGCGCGCGCGTCACGGCTAAACCGCTCACCCTGCGAACACATCCCGCAGGCGTTGCTAGATTTTTCCATTGCCCTTCCCCTGTCAGTGGTTGACAAACAGCAGAAGCAGATGGTAGCAAGTAGCGTATAGCCTTCACGGCTGAGGGAGCAAAGCGCGGCACCCTATGGATGTCGGGCTTCACACTAACTGCTCCTCCTTTATTCCATCTCAAGGGGGCGCCTGATCCTGCTGCTCCTGGTAACTACGACTTCATTCGGGAGTCTCAGTTTTCAGTCCATTGAACTACAAAAGGCAGACTCTGGATCCTATATTGCGGATCCTTTGATGACTGAGCAACTCTATTTTTCAAAGCTCCCCTTCCTCAGTCTATTGCCAAATGCTTACGCACCGGCGAGACTGGGTTGGTATATCTACCCCCCACGTCCACCAGATCAGAGCTTCTTTTAGTGGCTTTCTACTACTAAGTGCATTTGACCATGGCCGTCCCAATTCAAGGTTGCCTCTTATCGTTGAATTATGCAACTTAAACACCTTGGCGGTCCCATAGACCGCTCCCGACGTGTTGTGTTGCCTTCCAGGTCACTGTGCGCGGGCCCCTCAAGGTGAAGACAACCCAAGAGCGATGGCTTATACGCCGCTATTTAGCTTCTCTTCGCCTGCTCATCCTTCTGCCCTCGTCATTGCTTGACCCTATTACGATTCGAGTATGCAATGCAAATCATGGTCTTCTCTCAAATGTGGACATGTCACCAACGTGAACCGGGGAGATCGCGGCACTAGGCCAGGGTCTCCCCTCACGCGACGCAGACACGATTCGAGGTCGCCTCTTATCGTTGAGCTATTCAACTTAAACGCCTTGGCGGTCCAGTAGACCGCTTCCCGGTGTGTTGCTTTTCGAGTTACAATGCGAGGCCTATATAAGGTGGAGGCAACCCGAGAGGGATGGCTTATACGCCGCCATTCAGTCTTTCTTCGCCTACTCATCCTTCTGCCCTCGTCGCTGTGACCCTATCACGATTCGAGTATGCAATACAAACCACGTTCTTCCCTCAAATGTGGGCATGTCACCAACGTGAACCGGGGAGACTCCGGCACTAGGCTAAGGTCTCTCCTCACACGATGTTGATACAATTCGAGGTTGCCTCTTATCGTTGGATTATGCAACTTAAGCACCTTGGCGATCCCGTAGACCGCTCGCGGCGTGTTGTTTTTCGGATCGCAGTGCGCGGGCAACATAAGGTGGAGGCAACCCGAGAGGAATGGCTTACACGCCGCCATTTAGCTTCTCTTCGCCTGCGCATCCTTTTGCCCTCGTCGCTGCTCGACCCTATTACGATTCGAGTATGCAATGAAGTCCGTGGTCTCTCCTCAAATGTGAGCATGTCATGAACGTGAACCGGGGAGACCCCAGCACTAGGCCAGGGAATCCCCTTACGCGACGCAGGCACGATTCGAGGTCGCCTCTTATCGTTGAGCTATTCAACTTAAACGCCTTGGCGGTACAGTAGACCGCTTCCCGGCGTGTTGCTTTTCGGGTTACAATGCGAGGCCTATATAAGGTGGAGGCAACCTAAGAGGGATGGCTTATACGTCGCCATTTGGCCTCTCTTCGCCTGCACATCCTTTTGCCTTCGTCACTGCTTGACCCTATTATGATTAGAGTATGCAGTGAGAACCACGGTTTTCCCTCAAATGTGGGCACGTCATTAACGTGAATCGGGGAGACCCCGGCACTAGGCCAAGGTCTCCCCTTACGTTTATTGTTGACATGATTCGTGATAGCATTTTTTCAGGTAGTATTTGCTACTTCACCCTTTTGGTCTTATGTCCTTGTGCTTGTATATTCGCCACTTTTGGCTCTTCCTCGGTGCCGTGTTTCAGGTTTTCGAGCTTTTATTCGAAGTTCTCAGTTTCATGTTTTATTGTAGTTCGTGGTTTTTGAGGAAAAATTCTCTTCTCCCAATTTTCCGGATGTGAGCTTATGCGTACGATTTGAGATTCTTGATGCAGTCTCCCGTAGTCAGGCACTATTCGACCTTATGATTCCCATGTGCTCTTGCATTCTTGCAGACCACCGACTGCATACTCATGCGTCTCCAGCCGTCTCGGACCCAGAGGTCGCTCAAGGGGAGTCTCACTGAGAGGAGGGCCGGCGATATTCCTTCCGGAATGCACCATCTCCTCGCCGGACTGCCTAACCGTTGAACAGTTTCTCGGGTTTACTCAAAGACGGTCAGATCTCCACTGCACCTGTGGTCGGCCGATAAACGCAGCGTGGGTCACCATATGACTACGTTCAACTTTGCATCTCCCATAATCAGGTGCTTCTTGCGATCCTACGTGATTTCACGACGGCATGGACTCCCCTAGTGCCCTCACACCAATGCAGACCGCCGACTGCATCAGTGCTCGAGCATCTCCAGCTGTCTCAGACCCGGGGATCATTCAGAG
>NW_022639828.1:80051-84020 GCF_010583005.1 Odontomachus brunneus | reverse complement strand
GATGTCGGAGCCTCCGGGCATGGGTAAACGGCCTCGCAACCTTCGCGAGATCACCGTGGACCCGGGCCGCTGAGGTAGGAAATAACTAATATTTTATTTTATTTTCAGGTTCTCACCTCACCTCCCTCACCTCCATCACCTAAACCCAATATCCATTCCTCTTCCCTTCCCCTCCCATCCAAAGGGTCAGAGCGTGTGTCTGGGCGAGACACAAGTGAACGGGCCTCCCCGTGGTCCCCGTGGGCGTGGGGCGCGCGCTGCAGCCACAACGGGCAGGCGGCGCGCGCGTCACGGCTAAACCGCTCACCCTGCGAACACATCCCGCAGGCGTTGCTAGATTTTTCCATTGCCCTTCCCCTGTCAGTGGTTGACAAACAGCAGAAGCAGATGGTAGCAAGTAGCGTATAGCCTTCACGGCTGAGGGAGCAAAGCGCGGCACCCTATGGATGTCGGGCTTCACACTAACTGCTCCTCCTTTATTCCATCTCAAGGGGGCGCCTGATCCTGCTGCTCCTGGTAACTACGACTTCATTCGGGAGTCTCAGTTTTCAGTCCATTGAACTACAAAAGGCAGACTCTGGATCCTATATTGCGGATCCTTTGATGACTGAGCAACTCTATTTTTCAAAGCTCCCCTTCCTCAGTCTATTGCCAAATGCTTACGCACCGGCGAGACTGGGTTGGTATATCTACCCCCCACGTCCACCAGATCAGAGCTTCTTTTAGTGGCTTTCTACTACTAAGTGCATTTGACCATGGCCGTCCCAATTCAAGGTTGCCTCTTATCGTTGAATTATGCAACTTAAACACCTTGGCGGTCCCATAGACCGCTCCCGACGTGTTGTGTTGCCTTCCAGGTCACTGTGCGCGGGCCCCTCAAGGTGAAGACAACCCAAGAGCGATGGCTTATACGCCGCTATTTAGCTTCTCTTCGCCTGCTCATCCTTCTGCCCTCGTCATTGCTTGACCCTATTACGATTCGAGTATGCAATGCAAATCATGGTCTTCTCTCAAATGTGGACATGTCACCAACGTGAACCGGGGAGATCGCGGCACTAGGCCAGGGTCTCCCCTCACGCGACGCAGACACGATTCGAGGTCGCCTCTTATCGTTGAGCTATTCAACTTAAACGCCTTGGCGGTCCAGTAGACCGCTTCCCGGTGTGTTGCTTTTCGAGTTACAATGCGAGGCCTATATAAGGTGGAGGCAACCCGAGAGGGATGGCTTATACGCCGCCATTCAGTCTTTCTTCGCCTACTCATCCTTCTGCCCTCGTCGCTGTGACCCTATCACGATTCGAGTATGCAATACAAACCACGTTCTTCCCTCAAATGTGGGCATGTCACCAACGTGAACCGGGGAGACTCCGGCACTAGGCTAAGGTCTCTCCTCACACGATGTTGATACAATTCGAGGTTGCCTCTTATCGTTGGATTATGCAACTTAAGCACCTTGGCGATCCCGTAGACCGCTCGCGGCGTGTTGTTTTTCGGATCGCAGTGCGCGGGCAACATAAGGTGGAGGCAACCCGAGAGGAATGGCTTACACGCCGCCATTTAGCTTCTCTTCGCCTGCGCATCCTTTTGCCCTCGTCGCTGCTCGACCCTATTACGATTCGAGTATGCAATGAAGTCCGTGGTCTCTCCTCAAATGTGAGCATGTCATGAACGTGAACCGGGGAGACCCCAGCACTAGGCCAGGGAATCCCCTTACGCGACGCAGGCACGATTCGAGGTCGCCTCTTATCGTTGAGCTATTCAACTTAAACGCCTTGGCGGTACAGTAGACCGCTTCCCGGCGTGTTGCTTTTCGGGTTACAATGCGAGGCCTATATAAGGTGGAGGCAACCTAAGAGGGATGGCTTATACGTCGCCATTTGGCCTCTCTTCGCCTGCACATCCTTTTGCCTTCGTCACTGCTTGACCCTATTATGATTAGAGTATGCAGTGAGAACCACGGTTTTCCCTCAAATGTGGGCACGTCATTAACGTGAATCGGGGAGACCCCGGCACTAGGCCAAGGTCTCCCCTTACGTTTATTGTTGACATGATTCGTGATAGCCATTTTTCAGGTAGTATTTGCTACTTCACCCTTTTGGTCTTATGCCTTTGTACTTGTATATTCGCCACTTTTGGCTCTTCCTCGGTGCCATGTTTCAGGTTTTCGAGCTGTTACTCGGTGTTCTCAGTTTCATATTTTATCGTAGTCCGTGGTTTTTTGAGGAAGAATTCTCTTCTCCCAATTTTCCGGATGTGAGCTTATGCGTACGATTTGAGATTCTTGATGCAGTCTCCCGTAGTCAGGCACTATTCGACCTTATGATTCCCATGTGCTCTTGCATTCTTGCAGACCACCGACTGCATACTCATGCGTCTCCAGCCGTCTCGGACCCAGAGGTCGCTCAAGGGGAGTCTCACTGAGAGGAGGGCCGGCGATATTCCTTCCGGAATGCACCATCTCCTCGCCGGACTGCCTAACCGTTGAACAGTTTCTCGGGTTTACTCAAAGACGGTCAGATCTCCACTGCACCTGTGGTCGGCCGATAAACGCAGCGTGGGTCACCATATGACTACGTTCAACTTTGCATCTCCCATAATCAGGTGCTTCTTGCGATCCTACGTGATTTCACGACGGCATGGACTCCCCTAGTGCCCTCACACCAATGCAGACCGCCGACTGCATCAGTGCTCGAGCATCTCCAGCTGTCTCAGACCCGGGGATCATTCAGAGCGGGAGTCTCTCGGAGAGGAGGGCCGGCGGTGTTCCTTTGTGGAACGCACCTTCCCCTCACTCGGACTGCCTAAACGCAATGAACAATTCCCCAGGTCTACCCAATGAGACAGCTGGGCCGCCGCTGCGCCCGGCTATGGGCATAGCCTTTTGTAGACGCAGGGGGGTCACCTTGATTATATTCAACTTTAGCTGATTTTGTGGGAGCCGAAGCACCTGGCTTCGCTTTAATCTCAATCGTATTTTATAGCCATGCATTTTTGTTGACGCGAAGCGTCGTTATTGGGGTCTGTCTAGCCGACAAGACAATCCCCCGAGCTCAGGGCTGAATCGCTGGGGTCTCGCCTAGCCGACAAGGCGACTCCCCAAGCCGAGGGCTTTTAATTATACTTCGTTTGTAATCCGCTCCTTTTTCCTCAACATCGCATGTGCGATTGTTCTTTTCGGTATCTTGCACAAATTGATTAGATTCGCTTGGTGTACTTTTGTCATTTTGTGAGGGGGACAGACTTCTGTCCTAAACCTCACTTTAGTCCAGTTCAGCTAAGTAGATTCAATTCGCGCACTATTGAGTGCGACCAACATGCCGTGCATGCTTATCACTTAGAAGCCAGTTTGTTTTTCAACGTGTGCTCGTGATTGTGCTGTGTGGAGAAGAAGAGGAAAACAAAGAAACGACGACTCGACCTTCGACGCGTAAGACTGCTGCCGTATTAAGGGTCAATCTTTTGTGAGCCCGGAGGGACCGCCGCTGCCAGCCATCGACTGCCCCCGTTCCGCTAGAGTTTTGGTGAGTCCGTTCCGAAAGGAACGAGGACGTTATTTTGGTGTTTCGCGTCGCGGAGCGGGCGAGATGTCGACGAGCGGGGACTCAGCTATCCTCCGAGACGAGGAGCGGGCGAAGGCGAGGGCTCGCGTCCCTCCCGCGCGTTGGGAAAAGCTCAAGCGATCACCTCGAAGTTAGTAAAACCGCCGAACATCCGACGTGTTATACCGCCGAGCGGGCACACCTCCGAGAGCTTACGTGGCTCCACCGGTCACGACGCGGACTCGCGCTGCCGAATACCTATATCGCGATTTCGAACAAAGATTCAGTCTGTTATCGAATCATTTTGCTGCCGAATAATAACATTATAACCGTTGACGAACAATACACGTTGTCAAAAAACATTGCTGGTCAGTTAATTGTCCTAACCGCCACTCTATCCCGTCACCTCCGACATCGCGCGAACTAGTCC
>NW_022639828.1:79912-80041 GCF_010583005.1 Odontomachus brunneus | reverse complement strand
AAAAGAGAGAAAAAATTATGAAAATCTATATTCAAAATATTATTAAAATATAGAAATATCTAAATATCTAAATATTTTCCATAATATTTATTGTAAACATAAAATTAATATTTTGTAAATATTTTTATC
>NW_022639828.1:79642-79902 GCF_010583005.1 Odontomachus brunneus | reverse complement strand
CCGCGAGTAGGGCTGAGCTGCCGGTCGTTCGTGTCAGCCGTTCGGGCGGACGACGAGTCCTACTCGTCGACGAGACCAACCCTTTAGTGTTTCGTGACCGATCGTTTTTTTTTGTGAGTACGGACCGCCGTACCTGGCGCCCATTTGGTGTTAGAGTTTTTCGTGGTGAGCTGTCGGGTCTCGCGAAATCCGCCGAACAGTCGAGCGCTGACAAAAAGGATATATTTTGTCGCTGCGCCCGATTCGTGTGCCGACTGCGC
>NW_022639828.1:78092-79622 GCF_010583005.1 Odontomachus brunneus | reverse complement strand
TACATTAGAAAAAAATTCTTTAAATAAAAGAAATATATTTTGTTACATATAATTTCTTAACTTAATAAAATATTTGTTAAATTTTAGAAAATATATAATAAATATAGGTAAATATTAGTACGTATAGTAGGCGGGTTCTAACCCATGGTCCTCTGAGGGAAGGTGAGGGGCGGGGGGTACCGCGGGCGGGGGGAGTATGACGTCACGGGGGGATATGACATCACCGGGGGATGACGTCACCGGGGGGTATGACGTCGGGGAGTATGACGTCAGAGGGGGGGGTATGACGTCACCGCGGGAGAGGGTTATCATCGGTCGGGGGGGCATACCAATGTTACCGGCGGTCGGTAATTTTTACCGATATTATATAACATTTAATTACATAATTTTTACCAATATATAATTACACAATACCGATAGTACCGACGATCAGTAATTTATTACCGATATTATATATCAACATTTAATTTTTTTACCAATATTTAATTTTTTACCAACATATATTTACATAATTTTTACTAGAATATTTACATAATACCAACGATCGGTAATTTATTACCGATATTATATACCAACATTTAATTTTTTTATCAGCACATATATATTTTTACATAATTTTTACTGTCATATTTACATAATATTGATGATCGGTAATTACCGATATTATATAATTTTTTCTATCTGCTTTCGATAGATCATTTTACCGATCTGCGGCGGTTTTTTCGCGGCGGTTTCCGCGGCGGATTTTGCGGCGGTTTTGCGCCGCCCGCGCATTTCACAGCGTGATTTTTTAGTAACAGAGTTTTAGCAAACTCTAATATTTTGCAAACGTATGCATTCGACAATTAGATGCGCAAGAAAAAGAATGTGACACATGATATTCTTATTACTAATGAGCACGTACACTGTGCCTCCGCGACAAGTTTTTGCGTGTTATACATCACTCGTTGCGCTTAAGCCACATGCGCAACCCGCTCGCACCCCAAGATCAGTGATGATGATGATGATGATGATGATAATGATGATCTCACGTGAGAGAGAGACTGCGAAGTTTACATCTTTGCAGATTTAGAGAAATGTAATTTTTACTTCTAATTTATTATATAATAACTAGGATATAAAAAATTGGAGAGAATCGAGAATATTTTTAAGAGTATATAATTTATTTTACCAAAAATACATAAAGTAAGAATGTAAAATCGTAACGTACGAGAGCGAAAAGGAAATCGCACGAGGAATGGAGAGAGAAAGAGAAATAGGCGCAAAAAAAGATGCGGAAGAAAGAATATATGTGGAGTATGTAATATAACAATATAGGTATATATATATATGTGTGTGTGTGTGTGTGTGTGTGTGTGTGTGTGTGTGTGTGTGTGTGTGTGTGTGTGTGAGATAATACAGTATTATTTAATAACGTATTTCTACAATTGTCTCTCTTTTGTTAAGTATTATATGTCGATTAATGAGACATTCCTCGATACACTCACGACAATCAACAATTCTCCGACATTTGTCACTATTTGGTCATTA
>NW_022639828.1:78001-78082 GCF_010583005.1 Odontomachus brunneus | reverse complement strand
TTTGTATGGTGCGAGATAAATTCCACGACCTTCCATGCTGCGATTATGACCTTGCATCTCCTGCAGCTGACGCTGCGCAGA
>NW_022639828.1:74619-77991 GCF_010583005.1 Odontomachus brunneus | reverse complement strand
CCGACATTTGTCACTATTTGGTCATTACACCGTGTGCAAAACAGTGAAATTTCAGGTGTGTATGTGCTTCGGTGGTGTATAGTGTATTTGCTTGATATTAATTTATAATTATATGGTTGGATTATATTAAAACACCTTTCACACATTTTTCTTCTGCAGTAACGACCATCCTGTATATAGACATTTTCCGACGTTGCATTTTTCTAACAACAGCCGCCAATCAGTGTTAGATAAATTCCCACCCTTAAATGGTCTTGCGGTCGCACTCCATCGATTGGACCATAATATTCATTGCAATCCTTGTTTAGCTGTTCTGGGGCCACCTTCATAGTCTAAAAATATATTTATAATAAAAAAAATATATATATACATATATATATATATATATCTATATATATATGTATATATATATATATATACAGGGTGTCCAAAAAGTCTGGAAACACCTGAATAATTTCCCAGGTAAATTATTTTTGAAAAATGTTAAGGTCACTCTTGTAGTAACTTTTGACGAGGAATTCAATGGTGACCTTGGATTTGACCTTGACGATGACCTTGAAGGTTATTTCAAGGTCAGCTCAATTTTTTTAAATGGAAACCCCCTTTTTTGACTTCGGCAATCGAAAGAGCGGGAAATTTTACGTCCAAAAACATTATAAGGCCATAAATGTGGTTGACCTTGAAGGTCATTCAAAGGTTATTTAATTTTGAGGACTGGATATCTTCGAAGAACGCAGTTGATGAAAATAGCTTACTTTAGTTATTTTGTTTAATTGCAATTAGTGGTGACCTCAAACTCGACCTTGTTGGTGTCCTTCAAGGTTATTTCAAGGTCAAATTTTTTTTCTAAAAACTTCCTCATTTGTCGTCGGCAATTGAAAGAGCGGAAGTTTTCATACTTTTACTTTTAGCGTTACCCAGAAACAATGGCGGGGACGTAGTAAGGACTGTTTCCTTTGGGGTGTTTGCTTAACGTGAGTCCCCTTGCCAATTGTTTCAATTGTACATTGGTGGTGACGCCTGTAGGCATTTTTAGTATTTTTTCGACGTTTTTTTTTTCTCTCATGACACCCTTTCCTCGTTTGTATGGTGCGAGATAAATTCCACGACCTTCCATGCTGCGATTATGACCTTGCATCTCCTGCAGCTGACGCTGCGCAGACTTGGTATCGTTTACAGCCTTTGCGATCCCCGCCGCTCCACCAACTAGCGATCCAAGCGTTCCCAGCCGCGGGAGAATAGGTAGAATTCCACCTCGTTTTGCTATTGGAAGTATTCGATTTCGTACTATTTCCTTCTTCGACGCGCTTCGCTTCTTTTTCATGCCCATTCCGATTTTTATCTTAGCCTTCATAGCTGCCCAAACAGCTGTAGCGGCAGCTCTCTCACCGAGAGTGGAATTTCTCGCGACTATACGTTCTCGCGCCTTGTCAGCGAGTACGTTATCTGCCACGTGACGTTCGACGAGATCGTTGCTTCGAGAATACGCGATATCGTGCTCGCGACACGCCGTATCCAGCGGATTGATACCCCGATCACCTCTGGCCAATCGTGTCCGCAAGCGTGTACCCGGCCCGCAAAACTGGTAACCGGGGATATGCAGTTCGATAGGAAGCGCGTTAATGGCACGATTTAACAGACTGTTGCCGATTTTTACTGTTTTCGACGACGCTGACATTCAGCACAGTCTCTAATCAACGGCGCTGGACCGTCGATGTGCGTTTACTGCCACGGACGATTATAATGTTTCAGGCACCGACGATACCGTCGAACCTCCGGCTCGGCCCTTGTATGTTCCGGGATTCTGTCCCACAAAACGTCAATGTGCTTCGAAAACTCGCGCAATAGAACAATCTTTGGTATATATTTCAACTGTTCGGAGGTTAGGTTTCGAATATCATAAGCATCTAACAGTAGGAGAAACATTTTGGAGACTGAACGGATTCGATTCGGCGCCTCCCTATAAATAGTTGCCGCGTGCCAATGAAGCATTTTTTGAAGCGACATGCGGTTCATACGACAACCGAAACAGATACACGTGAAAAATTTCGATGAAAGAATGCGAGTAGCGTCCGAAAATATCATACGTAAACATGGCCACTTGCTACCAATTACCATACGCGATATCGTATGTGGCCCCTCGAATTGTGGTAAGACGAATGTGTTGGTGAGCCTGCTGGAGAGCCCACACGGTCAGCGTTTCGAGAATCTGTACGTGTACTCGAAATCACTGCAACAGTCGAAATATCGCTACTTGGAGAATTTGTTTGCGTCGATAGACGAAATTGGCTTTTTTACATTTTCCAATAACATCGATGTCCTTCCGCCAAACGAAGCGCTGCCACATTCCATTTTTGTTTTCGATGACGTGGCGTGTGACAAACAAGATACGATAAGAGAATACTTTGCTATGGATCGTCACTCGAATGTCGACTATTTCTATCTCTGTCAAACGTATACAAAGATACCTAAGCATCTTATACGGGATAATGCGAATCTGCTGATTCTCTTTAAGCAGGATGGTACCAATCTGAAACTCGTGTACAAAGATCACGTGAACACTGATATGACATACGAAGATATTTGTGCGCTGTGTCGCGAATGTTGGCAGCAAAAATATGGTTTCGTAGTGATAGACAAGCACAGTTCTATGACCAATGGACGATATCGGCGAGGATTTAACGATTTTGCAATACCGTAACGTCACCATTTGTCGTTTGTGCGTCAACGAGGAAACGTCGTAATGGCGACGTAGATTACACAGAGATTAGCGACTCAGAGATTAAAGATGGCGAGAAGATGGCGAAGGAAATTGCGAAAACGAGCGAATCGATCCGTAAGAAATATCGTGCTTTGAAAACCGGTAAGATAGAGGAAGATACTGCGTTGGAAAGACACTTTCGACCTGTTATCGAGCCTCTGAGACAGATTGTGGAACATACAACTCATGTGAAACCAGACGCATTGACCATACTGGGAAATGATGCGTTATCGATCGATGAGAAGAAACCAAAGCGCAGAGCCAAACGCTTACTTGCCACCTCTAAACCGATCTACCAGAAGCGGAGAAAATCAAACGCCACGACGGATTCTCCTACGATAATCTCCACAGACAACTTGCATCATACACAATTGCGCGAAATGCCTCCGCCACGCGCTACTCTGACCACCAATAATGAAGATGTTTTCGAGACCACTGGTGATTCACTCGTAACATCGATTAGACGTGAGCTGCAAACGTCCGAGGGGCAGGAAACTTTGCGCACTCATTTTGGTCCACTGGGGCAAAAATACATGGGAGCAGTCTTAAGCAGCGACAAACATACCACCATAGACTACGTATATGGTGTGTATTTCAGCAGTGATGGAACG
>NW_022639828.1:73177-74347 GCF_010583005.1 Odontomachus brunneus | reverse complement strand
CCGTCTACACGGAGGCCGATAAACAAAAATACAAATGTATATTACTGGCCACGAATGCTCACAGACGCAATCACAATGCGCTACAACCCATATTGAGTAACAGGGGATACAAATACAAAAACATAATTGCACCCCTAATGATTGGTACATCGACCAACATGGCGGGCAGAGGTTTAGCCACACAGCGTACTATGATATTGAATGATAATGCGATCGACTATGTTCACTGGGACGATCCCAACGAGCTGGTGAATCGTCTGCGATTGCTGGAAGTCTCTCGACAAGCTGGCAATAACGCTTACGGTAATGAAATTTTATCGAGGAACTTCGCGAGGCGGGCCTTGTTATAAATTGAATCGCACATCGATGATGCGCGTTGTTTGCATCGAAATGTCGATCAATAAATTTGGTGTTTCGCTCCAAAAGAGAGGACCGCCGACGATGGACTATTACACGTGGAGAGGAGTACTCAGAAATTACATACGCGATAACACTTTGTGCATGGTCGCCTCCGACTTTGATGCAAGGTCGCGCAAGATACGACGCGTAGCGCAACCGGAAGCCGACAGTGACGCCGTCAATAGACTCTACGTGGAAAGAGGTCTCGCTGCATTGAGAGAGAAACAGCAAGAATTTGAAAAGAAACAGGAAAAATTTGAAAAAAAACCTGATCAGACTTCATGCTGAAACACGTCCCATATGGGAGAAAGTGTTTGCAGCGCGAGAACGCGTTGAATAGATGGAATTTAAAACGATGCGCTCGCAGTTTCGTCATTCGTAATGAGGCGATCTAAGCGATCAAACATGCGGAAAACTGGTGGAGACGGGAAACAACACAACCCCGAAAAGCAACGGTTGGTGGAGGAGTTACATGCTCCTGCGAGAAGACATTTTCCTCGTAGACGCGTCATCGTGCGTGGATACGATGATCTGCCGCAGGCCGATGTAGTGGAGATGCGTCCGTATTCGCGGCTCAACAGTGGCTACCACTACATACTCACCGTTATCGATGTGCTGAGCAAGCATGCTTGGGTCATGCCGCTAAAGACTAAGAGCGGAAAGGAGGTGGTCGAGGCGTTCGGCAAGATAATACGAGACAGCGGAAGATGTTCAACAAATTTGCAAACAGACCGGGGGAAGGAATTTTACAATACCGATGTGCAGAGACTC
>NW_022639828.1:72537-73130 GCF_010583005.1 Odontomachus brunneus | reverse complement strand
GTTTACATTACAAGGAACCTACAGATGGATCGACTCGCTACCGCGTCTCGTGTTGCAGTACAACGGGCGCAAGCACCGGACCATCGGTATGCGTCCTGCCGATGTGACCCCTACGATCGCTAAAAAAACTCCTCGATACGATCTACAACAACGTAAAGATTGCAGCTCCGGCGAGATTCAAAGTGGATGATCCGGTGCGCGTGAGCAAGTTCAAGACTGTCTTTGCTAAAGGCTACACGCCCAATTGGACTACTGAGGTGTTTAAGATCGTCAAGGTGCAGGCGACCAATCCTGTGACTTATCTGCTCGAAGATTCTCGCGGACAGCCTATAGTCGGAGGTTTCTACGAGTACGAACTGCATCGTGTTGCCAATCCAAACGTGTACTTGGTGGAAAAAGTGTTGTGCAGAAAAGGTGATAAGGTTTATGTAAAATGGCTGGGATTCGATAAATCATGCAACTCGTGGATACATAAGGATAATGTGTTGTAAAAATAACCGTTTATTATATGTAATACATAAAATATATTCTATTTAATACATAAATATATGTAATACATAAATTATATTCTATTTACACATAAAATTATTATA
>NW_022639828.1:70338-72248 GCF_010583005.1 Odontomachus brunneus | reverse complement strand
ATAAAATATACAATATACGATTTATATTCTATTTACACATAAAATATAAAATTAATTTTCTATTTATAATGGTATTTTATAATGCCCCCATGGTAACGTTTCAGTCGAATCGGGTACGATATACCGTTTGTCATCGTACGGACTTAGAGCAATTTTCGTCTCAGACACTGTGTACACTTCATGCAATTTTGGTCGTATGCACGATTGACGACGAGTCGTTTCGATCTCCTTTCGCAAACACTGTACGTAATCATCGAAAGATATCGTTCGCGCTACAACATTACTCTTGACACCTTTGACCTTTTTCGTGTCTTTCTTGCCATCCACTCGCAAAGCGTACATCTTTGCCCTAAGTCCGATAAATTCCGTCATGATCGCTCCGTTGTTTTCATCTTTCATTAAACCAGGCACCTTCTTATTTACAAGCGGTATATCGTACGCGTTGTCAGTAGGATAATCGCTCGTATCAAACCTTGCAATATCACGTTTCATGTGCTCATATACATCATCGCATTCGATGTTGTAAATGAGACTGTCTGTGTCAGTATACATTATTTTACATTTGTCACGATACAGAGGATACATGTACTGGTGATGAATTTCATACACGCAAACCTTTGATATGTCGAGTATGCACATACCCACGTAGATTGGCTTGTTGAATTTCACCTCGAGTTTGCGCAATTCAATGGCGATTAAGTTTTCCGAAAATACACTTCTACTGTGAAAATTTGGTTTTGCGATCATTGCCTCTGCACCGTATCTACCGTCCCAATGTGTTACTAGTTTTACATCGACATGATTTCGAATATTTTCCATCGTTTTGCCGAATACCGCATTGTTCATCAATTTGTACAAATTTTTCTCAAAATCATTAGTTGCACGCGTTCTAAATTGCGTGTTTAATTCGATATAACTGCGGAGCCAGGGAGATTGAGCGAATTGGAGCACGCGGTGAATCTTTGTAATACGAAGACCGTGGCGCGTGCACTGTTGCAGGTTGCGGTAATGGATAATATAACAATGCTTATCGTATAACGTCGCGAGAAGTTTCTCCTGACGCTTGCCGGGTGGCTTATCGCGCATAGGACAAAACGGTAGGTCAGTGTGCACATCGTGCAAATTTTGCGGATACTCCAAGTCGACCTCGAGAATGTATCCTGTGGGCGAATCGTCAGCGACTGAGAATACGTCAAAGTTTGACACGTTGTCGATCCATCGAAACTCGGCGTAAGGCAATGGTTGACACATTGCCCATCCATACAAATTATTTACGTCAAAGTACATTAAGTATGACGATGGTTTCGACGGGTCGTAAGATTGCATGTACTTGTTATTGGCGTGTGCGTATCTATCCGAACATTGACTCAGGCCGCCGCGTATACCGCGTTCGATGAACATGATCATATCAATATCGGTGAGCAGTTCAAAATTTATGCCGGTTTCTTTCAACATTGCATCCCACGTAAATCCAGGCAGAGTATAATAATGCGCGGGATCGAGTCCATAACTTGTGATGCAGCTGTCGCGGAAATTTTCAAAAATATCTGCCAATAACAAGACATCAGTCTTTAAATACAAGTCGCTGTATTCGCCCAAGGTTCGAGTGGAGAACCGCTTCCAGATCTCCGCGGCGTGCGCGTAATCGCTCTCGGATACTGTATCACCCGTCAACGAACTGTAAAACGATTCTCGCGGCGGTAAACATGTGTCCTGCAGCTTGTTCACGCAATCCACGTATTCGTACGGAAAGACACCCTTTCGCGTCAATAAATTAAATTCTTCGACGGATAATTTTGGAAATTCCGACCGTACAATTTTCAACTTGTCTTTAGTGAGAAAGGATGCCAATTTATCAAGACTACTGCTGAGAAATTTGCACGAATCGATGAAACGAAATTTTACAACGT
>NW_022639828.1:69676-70277 GCF_010583005.1 Odontomachus brunneus | reverse complement strand
AGACTACTGCTGAGAAATTTGCACGAATCGATGAAACGCAATTTTACAATATTTTTGTATTTATCTGCCGTATCTTGAACATTCTTTGTAAACGAAATGTATTTTTCTTTTGTTATCGGTAGCACATCGATTGAACCTTCAAATGCATTTGCTATTTCCTTGATGATAAAATGTGAATCGTAGCCGGATAAATTATGGAAAACGATTGGAATGTAAAATTAATTTTTGTAATTTAAATTGCAATTTGAATGTGCTGGACCTCGGTAGCGGCCGGTGAAGTGACAATGATCGCGTACGCGCGTATCGTCTGCTGTGAATGGTTTCTCACACACGTGACATTGCGTCGCGTTATGAAATGTAGCCCACTGTTCTTTCGACAAAGTTTCCATGGGGACATTGGATGATAATATTACTTTTACGCGGTGTGCTATTTCTTCGAGTTGCCCGACGAACCATGAGATACAGTCACTATCACGACGACTTTGAAATTCAGATAATAAATCGTCGTACGAGCAACGTATATAAAATGCTATACTAAATACCCTGTGATGTTGGTATGTGTACAATTTGCGATCCTCTCCATCTCTTGCCGTCTTCTCCA
>NW_022639828.1:69257-69513 GCF_010583005.1 Odontomachus brunneus | reverse complement strand
TCCTTCCTGCTGTGATTGCTAAAACTCAGCCATTTATTGTCTTCGTTGGGTAGAATGATGACACAGTTGTTAATTTTTTGGCAGTCTACCGCGTGACTCTCCAGCTTCTCGTTGGAATGGAAGTAGCGCCGACCTACAAATATTGCAATTTTTATCGCCTTATTGCATACTTCTTATACAATGAAATGTGCTTACCGATCGCAAATGTATTTTCTATTTTTTTTTTGCTCAACTGCGAGCTCACGAGCCTGGATAA
>NW_022639828.1:68820-69126 GCF_010583005.1 Odontomachus brunneus | reverse complement strand
TATTGGAACAATGGCTTCGTTCTTTTCTCCCATGATGCCGTATACATTGATGGATAGGGAGCGGTGCACTTGGACACGGTGCATTTGGACACAGCTAATCGCAGCACCGTGTGATTAGAGACATTTGTCCCTTGGAACAGCGACTTGTAATTGGACTGTGTCCAATTGCCCCGTGTCCAACTGATATACACCCGATGGATATATCGTTTAATAGTTCAAATTTTGTAATTTGATTAATTTTCATGGGGAACTCAATGTCTTGAAGATTGAGCACGTTCGTGTAATGGGGATACAATGATGCACGAT
>NW_022639828.1:67735-68810 GCF_010583005.1 Odontomachus brunneus | reverse complement strand
GTGACATCTCGCGTGCAACGGATTGTATTTGTTCACATTGATTGTAAGATTGAGTATTCGCGATAATGCCTACCCGCTATCGCGTTCCTGGAATTCCTCCAACGATGCTAATGTGGGCTCGACGATGCGTCGCTCGTACCAATCCTCTAAGTTGGATGTGGAAAAGAGTTCACAATTTTTCGTAGCGATGCTCTTTACCGCACGTTTTTCACCCGCGACGAACTCACCGTTAAACGAAGTGTTCACTTTCACGTTTACGTGTCTCTCCATTGTATCCCGTATGCGCTCGAGCACCATATTCTTTGCATCCTCGAGAAATTGGCGAGGTTCGATGTGATTCGCGTTGATGACAATTTCGGTTAGTATGCGGTTATCGAACGCAGTATCGACTTCGCGCCAAACGAGTCCTGTATCTCTCGTGCTGTGTCCTGCACCCGCGTGAACGAAACGTGTGCTCAACCTATTTTTGACTCCTCGAGTTGCGCGATTCGAGCAATCAATGACTGTCTAATACTGATTGATAATCGCGGTCGTTTAACCCGACTATGTTCTTCCAACAACTCAAGGCACTCGTCACACTTTTGCACCCACGCGTCATATTCGTCTCGCAAACTCAGTCGAGCCGACTGCTCCCGCAATTCTCGCTCGATTTGCGCAAAATCTTCCATTTCTTTTACAAAGTGCACACTAGATTTACAAATGCTGCTGCTGCTGTGCAAATTGGCATAGTACGACTCTGAACTTATATATCATCAGTATATCTCCATCTCTCTCTAACAAAAATGTGTCTCGTTTAAGAGGGATTGCAAATGTGCAAAATATGTATACTTCTATGACCTTTGTAATAGTATCTTGTTTCACATTTTTTGCGAATCTTACTGTCGCACGTGTTCATTTGTAATAATAATATCATGTTTCACATTTTCTAACTGTCGACTGCAAATCGATGTGTCAGCACAAAAATTCAACATTGTGATGCATAAAAGAGAGAGATCTTACATGAATACTTTTGGACTGCACTTTTGATATAAATATCGAAAATCGATTTTTTCGATGATGCAGTATGGCGCGAAAC
>NW_022639828.1:66459-67565 GCF_010583005.1 Odontomachus brunneus | reverse complement strand
GCAACAAAGACATTTAGTGGACAATTATTATTTTGAGAAGAATGCACAGTGTTGAAGGAAAACGTATGAACTATTACGTACCTCTGCAAGATGATGCTCCACCGTACGAGAAAAAAAGGTAACTCTCAATAATTATCTTCTTGTGAATCATTTATTTTTAATTGTGTATTGCAACCGCGTTAAATTATTTATGTTTTTACAATGTATCGCAACCGCGTTGTACAGCCCGTATTTTAGGGCGAAGATATGCCTTGACGTCAACGCCTTTTAAGTACTTGGAGTTTGGGATCAGCGTAGGACTGGTATCCACAGTGCAACTAGTTCTCGGCGACAATCGTGGCAATCAATTAGTCTTACACTCGGCAATTTGGGGAGGATTAATGGCAAAACGTGAAGATATTTTAAAACTTTTGCAAACAACCGAGGTGTCATCCTCTCCGCTATGGATTCGCGATTTGGCGGTGGAATGGTGCACAATGTACGGCAAGAAACTTTTAAAACTCACATTATCCGGTAACTGCATGTACTTGCAACCAGCTACAGTGGAACATTTGTTTACTCTCGAGCATTGCATTGAGGGTGTATATCAGTTGGACACGGGGCAATTGGACACAGTCCAATCACAAGTCGCTGTTCCAAAAGACCCTACAAATGTCTCTAATCACACGGTGCTGTGATTGGGTGTGTCCAAATGCACCGTGTCCAAGTGCACCGCTCCCTTGCATTGACCATATGTACTCATGGTTATATGAAAATACACACATTGTTAATACAAAATATAGAAATTTTGTAAAAATTCTTCAAGAGAGGAATATTACCGAAACGGATAATGCTATATTGACGATACGCAATAGTGGGGACTTTGACGGTGGTTCACTCATCAATTGCGAGCTATTGGCATGCGCAATGAATGATATTATGTATGAAGTATTGAACAAATAATCTGTACATGTAACACTTTAAAAATATATAAATTGTAATCCCAAGATCTGCTGCCTATTTGTATTACTCCTTTTTTTCCCTATTTCATCATATACCACAAATAATCTTAAAATGTTATCTGGTCTTTTTGCGGAGCGCAGCGAGTGATGTATAACATGCAAAAA
>NW_022639828.1:66266-66449 GCF_010583005.1 Odontomachus brunneus | reverse complement strand
CATCAAGTGACTAAATAACGACGTCTTTAAAACATCTTTTTTGTGACATCTTAATAACGTTTCTGTATAACGTCTTAAAAATGTATTATTGACGTTTAGAGACGTCATAAAACGTCATTAAGTCGTCTAAAATGTCGTCATCGATCTGTGACATTAGACTATCATGTTGACGATATTCTCACT
>NW_022639828.1:65548-66256 GCF_010583005.1 Odontomachus brunneus | reverse complement strand
CTTGTCGCGGGAACACAGTGTACGTGCTCATTAGTAATAAGAATATCATGTGTCACATTCTTTTTCTTGCGCATCTAATTGTCGAATGCATACGTTTGCAGCTGTGACTAAAAAATCACGCTGCAAAATGCGCGGGTGGCACGGGCGGCGCGGGCGGCGCGGACGGCGCGGACGGCGCAAAACCGCCGCAAAATCCGCCGCGGAAACCGCCGCAAAAAAAACCGCCGCGAAAACCGCCGCAGATTGGTAAAATTATCTATCGAAAGCAGATAGAAAAAATTATATAATATCGGTAATTACCGATCATCAATATTATGTAAATATGACAGTAAAAATTATGTAAAAATATATATGTGCTGATAAAAAAATTAAATGTTGGTATATAATATCGGTAATAAATTACCGTTGGTATTATGTAAATATTCTAGTAAAAATTATGTAAATATATGTTGATAAAAAATTAAATATTGGTAAAAAAATTAAATGTTGGTATATAATATCAGTAATAAATTACCGATCGTCGGTACTATCGGTATTGTGTAATTATATGTTGGTAAAAATTATGTAATTAAATGTTATATAATATCGGTAAAAATTACCGACCGCCGGTAACATTGGTATGCCCCCCCCCCCATTACTGACCGATGATAACCCTCTCCCGCGGTGACTTCATACCCCCCGACGTCATACCCCCCCGGTGACGTCATC
>NW_022639828.1:65343-65538 GCF_010583005.1 Odontomachus brunneus | reverse complement strand
TTCCTTGGTTATTTTTTATCCTGAACTTACTTAGATTTGGATGTCATTTTGACGTATCTGCTACCTGGGAGAGGTCTCAGGCTCGAATCTCAGCAATGCCCATACAGCACAGAAGCTTGCAGCAACGTTGCTACAACGTTGCAAGATTGCATATTGCAGTGCAATGTTGCAGAGAATTGCAGTGACATTAATTTA
>NW_022639828.1:65004-65333 GCF_010583005.1 Odontomachus brunneus | reverse complement strand
TTTCATCATATACCACAAATAATCTTAAAATGTTATCTGGTCTTTTTGCGGAGCGCAGCGAGTGATGTATAACATGCAAAAACTTGTCGCGGGAACACAGTGTACGTGCTCATTAGTAATAAGAATATCATGTGTCACATTCTTTTTCTTGCGCATCTAATTGTCGAATGCATACGTTTGCAGCTGTGACTAAAAAATCACGCTGCAAAATGCGCGGGTGGCACGGGCGGCGCGGGCGGCGCGGACGGCGCGGACGGCGCAAAACCGCCGCAAAATCCGCCGCGGAAACCGCCGCAAAAAAAACCGCCGCGAAAACCGCCGCAGATTGG
>NW_022639828.1:64786-64994 GCF_010583005.1 Odontomachus brunneus | reverse complement strand
AAATAAAAAAATGATTTCTTTGATTTAAAATATCTATATATATAAGAATAAACAAATGATTTTTTTACAAGGAGAAAATTAGTGTTTTTAAATGTATAAACTGTTTAAATAAATATTTGCTTGTTTTAAAAGTAAATAACATACAAGTAAATTATTTTATAAATATGAATAAATTATTTTTTAATATTAAAAGTATTTTTTTATATTT
>NW_022639828.1:64530-64776 GCF_010583005.1 Odontomachus brunneus | reverse complement strand
TTTTATACTTCTTATACCGTTTTTTCGGAGAAAATACTTTCTTTAGATTTAATATTCGTACTTGTTTAATTTTGTGGTTTTTTTTATTTCATTAAAGACGTCGTTATTTAGTCACTTGACGTCATTCGACCAGTAAAGACCAGTTTTTTACGTCATTTTGACGTGAGTCTGTTACTTGGGCTGATTCTTGTGTCGTTCACCTTACCTACTGCGTCACTGTCACTTTGATTGAGAGACGCTTTATAT
>NW_022639828.1:64162-64520 GCF_010583005.1 Odontomachus brunneus | reverse complement strand
AGAAAAAATTATATAATATCGGTAATTACCGATCATCAATATTATGTAAATATGACAGTAAAAATTATGTAAAAATATATATGTGCTGATAAAAAAATTAAATGTTGGTATATAATATCGGTAATAAATTACCGTTGGTATTATGTAAATATTCTAGTAAAAATTATGTAAATATATGTTGATAAAAAATTAAATATTGGTAAAAAAATTAAATGTTGGTATATAATATCAGTAATAAATTACCGATCGTCGGTACTATCGGTATTGTGTAATTATATGTTGGTAAAAATTATGTAATTAAATGTTATATAATATCGGTAAAAATTACCGACCGCCGGTAACATTGGTATGCCCCCCC
>NW_022639828.1:63580-63767 GCF_010583005.1 Odontomachus brunneus | reverse complement strand
ATCAAAGTGACAGTGACGCAGTAGGTAAGGTGAACGACACAAGAATCAGCCCAAGTAACAGACTCACGTCAAAATGACGTAAAAAACTGATCATAATGACTGGTCAAATGACATCAAGTGACTAAATAACGACGTCTTTAAAACATCTTTTTTGTGACATCTTAATAACGTTTCTGTATAACGTCTT
>NW_022639828.1:63279-63570 GCF_010583005.1 Odontomachus brunneus | reverse complement strand
TTTTCTGATAATAAAAGAAACTTTAATTTGAAACATAAAAAAATACTTTTAAAATTAGAAAATAATTTATTCCGATTTATAAAATGATTTACTTGTATTTTTACTTTTAAAACAAGCAAATATTTATTTAAACAGTTTTTACATTTAAAAAAAACTAATTTTTTTCTTGTAAAGAAATCATTTGTTTATTCTTATATATATATAGATATTTTAAATCAAAGAAATCACTTTCTTTATTTATAAATTCATAATTTTACAGCTTATTTTACAAATTTAAAAAAATATTTCTTT
>NW_022639828.1:62707-63142 GCF_010583005.1 Odontomachus brunneus | reverse complement strand
CCTTATAGAAATATCATACTAAGAATCATTGATTAATTACTTATTTTCAGTATTAAAAGTACAGTATTTAGTAATATTCTGTGATTCAAATACAACTTTCAGTACTCAAGTATTTCAATATTTAATGTTACAAATCCTACCTTATGATTGATTTCAATATTTAAATATTAATATGTAATACTTCGTCCAGTGATAAAATACTTACGTAGAACATTGTCTATATTTTAATACTAATATACAGGGTAGGCCATTTTAATCTCCCCACCTGAATTTCTCGTAATCTAAGTCAGATAGAGAAAAATGGTCCAGGCAAAAGTAGAAGGGGACAGAAGGGGTCACGTAATGGTACCAAGGACCTTGACCTTGGACTCAATTTTCAAGGTTATTTCAAGGTCAAAGGGATTTTTTTAAATGGGAACACCTATTTTTGACCCC
>NW_022639828.1:62007-62697 GCF_010583005.1 Odontomachus brunneus | reverse complement strand
TGACCTTGAAATAACCTTGAAAATCGAGTTCAAGGTCAAGGTCCTTAATACCATTACGTGACCCCCTCTGTCCCCTTCTACTTTTGTCTGGACCATTTTTCTCTATCTGACTTAGATTACGAGAAATTCAGGTGGGGAGATTAAAATGGCCTACCCTGTATATTAGTATTAAAATATAGACAATGTTCTACGTAAGTATTTTATCACTGGACGAAGTATTACATATTAATATTTAAATATTGAAATCAATCATAAGGTAGGATTTGTAACATTAAATATTGAAATACTTGAGTACTGAAAGTTGTATTTGAATCACAGAATATTACTAAATACTGTACTTTTAATACTGAAAATAAGTAATTAATCAATGATTCTTAGTATGATATTTCTATAAGGAAAGAATCAAAATGATATCAATTTGACGTAATTTTGACCAAATATTGAACAAATTTATATCAATTATCAGCCAAAAAATATTAAATTAATATCATTTTGACTATTATGTTTTACTTGCGCTATTCCTAACAATACAAAAGATGATTAATTAAAATATATATTAAAATATATATTAAATAATGTGAAAACTTTTTTATTTTTATTGCAACATTGGCATAAAATAGATTCCTTACAACACCGATGTCATTTTGACATCAAAATATTGCGAGAGAGAAAGAAAGAATATTCTCTCTG
>NW_022639828.1:61859-61997 GCF_010583005.1 Odontomachus brunneus | reverse complement strand
GGAACCTAAGCCAAATACGTAAAATTGGTTCAGACAAATGTTAAAGGGGGCCGAGGGGGTCACCTATCTGTACTCTGATCTTGATCTTGAACTCGATTTTCAAGGTGATTTTAAGGTCATAGTGATTTTTCAAAATGA
>NW_022639828.1:60677-61849 GCF_010583005.1 Odontomachus brunneus | reverse complement strand
TCATAAGGTAGGATTTGTAACATTAAATATTGAAATACTTGAGTACTGAAAGTTGTATTTGAATCACAGAATATTACTAAATACTGTACTTTTAATACTGAAAATAAGTAATTAATCAATGATTCTTAGTATGATATTTCTATAAGGAAAGAATCAAAATGATATCAATTTGACGTAATTTTGACCAAATATTGAACAAATTTATATCAATTATCAGCCAAAAAATATTAAATTAATATCATTTTGACTATTATGTTTTACTTGCGCTATTCCTAACAATACAAAAGATGATTAATTAAAATATATATTAAAATATATATTAAATAATGTGAAAACTTTTTTATTTTTATTGCAACATTGGCATAAAATAGATTCCTTACAACACCGATGTCATTTTGACATCAAAATATTGCGAGAGAGAAAGAAAGAATATTCTCTCTGTTTTGCGAGCATGTTGTATGTTAAAGTTTGATTAGTTATACAACATTGTATCAGTATTAATTGCGTTGTGATTGTTGTTACGTCTTTTGAAACATTTACCATTAAATATGTCATTATATTATATTATATTTTTGAACTCTATAAGAGTATATTGTAAATACATTCCACCAAGAATGTATTATCCGCCAAGAATTGGCGTCACCAGTACAATTGTTGAGGTTAAGCATTGAACAGCATAGTTATCTAAAGAAATAGGTGACCGTCGGACACGGGATCGAGAATCCACGCGAATCTCACGAATAAATAAAACGACACAAAATATGAAATGCCAGTTTTTTTGGTATTAAGACAAAATAATAATTCATTGTTCACTGAGTGAAATTATGTAGTATTACTGAGATATTGCAATATTACTGTAATATTGTGTAATATGTATTAGAACATCCACTGGAAGTCTAGTGGAGGTGCAAGATGCGGACATTTGGATATTGAGTGGAGGCTTTATGGATTTTCCATAAACGTTTATTAGAGATTCTGAATCTCCATAATGAATGTTTAATAGACATCCAGTAGAAATTTTGTTCTGTGTGGGATATAATCAGAGAATTATATCTTTCGGTTATCTTGTCTTAATGCTTTTTTGCACAGAATAATGAGACAAATTAATTGGCTTAAAAAAAGCACAAAAAGATTTTTATATATTTATGTAAAAAATTTTTTGTTTTTTTTTT